>NC_051180.1:86589591-86604760 GCF_013339695.2 Rhipicephalus sanguineus
CACATTTAAGCGTGTGCATGTGATTCTACAAGCCTTGCAGTTTTTTTAAAGGCGAAGCATTTCTTAGCGAACCTCAGGTACTTTGGCCGTTTCTATCTACGCAACTGTCTGCCAGTCTATCTATCTAGCCGCCTACGTCTGGACGCTCTTCTGGTCGTCTCCATAACTTGTTAATATGCCAAAATTGGCATAGCAGAGGATCAGTGTATGACGAACACGATTCACTGGTCATGACATGAATAATGCAAAACGCCTGTCGCGTACTTCGTGAAACCCTTTCCCTCAGTCACATGTGGCACATACCCGCATACCACAGTTATGTTATGTGGGTATATGCCCCAGGTGATTCACAGTCCCAATCAATACAGTAACCGCGAACATGCACATTGAAACGCAAGGCAAGTGAGGGAGCTGAAGATAGAACTCCCCTGGAAGACGCTCTACTGCCATCCACTCATCCACGTGGTCCGCCAGAATGACGCAGTTTTCTTTTGATTTCTTATGAGGCTGGGTGATGACATCATGCTGACCGATTATGACGTCAGACTGATTGAGAGCCGCTTTGTGACACACGAAGAAGCCGCCGCTAAGTGCCCTGACGGCATACGGCTACACTGCAGCAATGCGCGGACGTCAACCGCTATCCGCCTCGTGCATCGGTATGGTGGCGCCAACCGCTCGGCTCCCTGGTGACTAGCGAGGAGAAAGGAAGATGTGCCCTCTCCCAACCCCCCATAGGATCCCATGCATTTGAATCAAGTTTGCGATTTCGTTGCGCAAAAACAAACTAGCGCCATCTCTCGACAATACGCCACACCGACGACGCAACACGTCCTCTTGCTTCCACCGACTGGCCATGCTCCAAGCTAACTCCTCTCTCCACTTTCTTTTATTTCTTTCGGTGGCCGTGAGAGCGCGCGCTGTGCACTGTGCTGTAGCGTACCCGACAAGACCGGCTGGGCTCGTCGCGTCTTCCTTGAACGTTGCAACGTTAATATTGTGTTAAGGCGGTGGCCACACGTCGGACGACGAGCCCTGATTTCGTTCAGCTGCCATCTCATCAACGGCAATGTTTCAGACGCCTCAGTTGTGTAATTTTGTCCGGTTGGTTGCGGGACAAGATGGCCTCCTGCAAGACCGCGTTTTTCCAAGTCAGCTGTGTGCGTAGTTCTCGGCGTCGTAGAAGTTTGATGACGCGAGGACGTCAAGTGGTGCTACATCGTGGGAACCGCTGAAGTGACTGCAAGCTTGACGACATTGTGCCAGAATATTCTAGCGTACTGTACGCGCACGATTGTGCTACACTTAAAATACCGCGCTTGGCCTCGAGCGTCAACCTGGTACGCCTGTGTGCAACAGGCGTGTTGTTATCGTTGTTGCGTCGGTTAATATTGAATTGCAATTGGAATACCGTTTTGGCAAAGGTAAGTGAAGCTGTAAGTAGTTGTTCTGCTATATGCTCGCTACTCCACGAACATTACTTCTAGAATCGCATTTTATTTTGAGCTGCACGTACCAAAGGAGAATCTAGCATACGAGATACATTGCACGCGTGCGCATTTCCTATATAAATCTGAGTAATGCCACGGGTGCGCATTTCCTGTATAAGTCTGAGTAATACCATGCTCATTTAAAGCGCATGTGTTAGAGGATTGTGGCTTCAATGGTGAAAGTGATTAGATATTCCGAATTATGTGATTGCAGTGCAGTTAGAACTTTCTCATATGTTAATACGGTCTGTGAAAAAAAAAAAAAAAAACGCTGTGTGAATGTTTGTTGGTCATTTGCTACAGTACTTTCACGCATTATTATGCAGCTGTGTGACGGCTGTTAAAACGTTCAGCAAGTTAGATTTTGGTTTCCTTGGCCTAGTTGAGTGCTACGAGTGTTGGGCGAAGATAAAATCGCGTGTCTTTTGTGCGTTTCTTAAGCAGGCATACAGCCGTAATAGTCATTGTTGTACTGTTTGGGGTGTTCAATAAAACAAGAATGCTGTTTTGTACTGCAACAATTTTTATTTCATCTGTGTTAACAGATCACGCAAACAACTTGGACACATGCACGTAAGAAACGTACGCAGTGCATCGCGCGCACGCATTAAAAAACGGGCCTGTCATTTTAAAACAAATAATATAGAACAATGGACGTAACAGACGGCATGGTTGTCTAGTGGAGCAGCGTCGGCAGTACAAATATCAAACCAGAATGAAACATGAATAGAAAAACGGAGAGTAACAGGCGCTTTACCCACGGCTTCTCTGAGCCGCGCAGATCCACCTATCGCCACCGTCCGCCGTTGGTGGCGCCACCAGTACCACTGAAAGCAGCAGCGCACGAGGCGGATAAACGCACGTTGCCTCGACGCTGCGGCAGGCACGTAGTCAAGGGGGGGGGGGGGCGGCCCCCCCCCCGAAATTCGTCCGGCCTTCTATATTCCCGGGCAACTTTTGTTTTATTTTTGCCATGGAAATGCTTTCTTTCGAACAATTAGGCCTTGCCCCCCCCCCCCCCCCCCCCCCGAAAAAAAATTCTGGCTACGTGCCTGCGCTGCGAACAACGTGTTATAGCATCCTGCATGCGATAACATAAGTGGTTATAAGAACGAGGTGGCCAAGATCAATGCAAGCGACATGAGTGGCCTGCTTCCTCAATTTGACTGATCATCAGCAAGCCGTACGTGTTCACGGCCAACATCCACGTAATAGACGGCCTCGGGAATGCAAACATGGACCCCTTGTCGTACATTAAGCGTGACGAACGCGACAACCTCGTGCGGCTGTGACTTGAATTTCCAACGTCCACGGTAGGCATCTCGTCCCAGCCAGGACGAAGCACATCACTACCTAATACCTCTCAATAAAGTTAGTTTAAGGATACGATTAATGCCAACTACTGAAGTTGGTCTACGTAGCAGTTTCTACAGGGCTACCAGCCTCGACGGCCTATACCTCACCAACGCAAAAGGGGATTTCAGGTTCCGACATGTCGCCGGCTCTATTGACAGACAGTTTGTCGACGACGTGAGCCGGCTAGCAAACAAATCTCTAGACACTGTCTTGGTCCGGGCTACCACCTTCATTCGATGCCTCAACCACAACAATCACCTCACGCTCGCCGCTCTCAACGTACAGTCCATGCACGTGCACGTGCATGACCTCAAAAAAGACGCTGTGCTCACAGAATCTGGCGTGTTAGCACTTTCTGAGACATGGAGCGATGAACCCACTGTGTCGTGCACAGCAAGCGGCTTCATTGCAGGTGCGGAGGCGTGGGCACATATAAGAGCACGGCGATGCGTAACGTCAACGTAGGCCGCATTGCACTTTGCCGGCCGCGAGACACAGAACACACAGACGTCTGCGTTGCGCACATCAATTACAATGAGAAAGACATTCCTCTCGCCGCTATTTACCTGAGAACTCTCAAGAACTACTTCCATACATGCACACGTGTTCGCGAAACGTGAGTGCGTTCTCCATCATACCGGACAAGTATAAGTACTAGTACTACATAACAGATTACCGCGTCTAGTGTTGTTAATGACTATGTTGCTGTTGGCATCATTACGCAACTGTAAACAACTGGTTATATAACACATGTGCGATTCTTCAACATTTGTGTGTGCATATACCATTTGCACATATTTTTAGGGTCATTTCGTTCCGTTTCGCTCAATGTAAGAAAATTATGCCTCAGTCACCTTCCCGCCGCATGCTTCGTTCGCATAACATCGATTTTTTTATTTATTAAATGTGTTTAAGGAGAGGTTGGTGCCTATACATGGCTCCGGCTACTCCTCTTACTTTACTTATTATTTCGCGTCACGAACTTATAAATAGCAGTAGACTCACTCACGGCAATGTCCTTTTAAAAGGAATGTTCTCACATCATGCATAATGACCACGTGTCGAGAACAATGTTCACACACAAGAAACGTTCGCACTTTGCCGAAGAGTTCATCTCACATTCCTTTGTATAATGTGATCACACAACAGTCACTGGGTCTATAACATCGATTTCCTCGATTTTACGGTACGCGGGATATGCCAAATTTCTTCTTTTTATGTATAAAAATTAAATGAATGAATTGTACAGTAAAACGCATACTTTCTGTGAATCTTTACGTCGCTTTATTATCTGTAGCTTTGATATGCTTACAAAAAAAAAAAGAGTTTTAGGCACCACCCAGTATTATCTGCTGCACCATGCCACGTGTTCTTGATTTCTGCGCTTATCTGAGAACCCACGAGCCTTTCTTTCCCGTCGTGGCAAGCGGCCGCAAAGCTGCAGTGTGTAGTAATACGAGAACTGATTTTAATTATTTCTTTTGCAGGAACTGTTGAGCTAACTAGGTCTACTGTAGCAGCAGTTTCCCAACAATAGCTAAAGCTGTTTTATTATTACGTTAACTGCTGACGGAATTCGCACAACTTAGTGAGTCAAACCCGACAGCAACTTCGCTTAAAATATTAGAAAAGCTCGAAATCGGTGCGGTCATCCTACTTCTGCCTGTTCCCAGTAGTCGCTGGGAACATATTGTTTCATTATATTTCGACTTCTTACGCACTCACTGTACTCAATTCTAGAAGCCTTTGAAAGGCCCGCCATCGACTGAGCCATTCCTGTTTACGTAGTTCCTGCCTAGATGGCGACACAGTAGCATGCAGCCGATGATCCCGTAGCAAGCGGCGAAGTCGAACGATTGGAACTCTGGCATGGAGTACATATGTGCAGTGGCGTAGCCAGGGAGGTGGTTTACCCTCCCCTGAAAAAAAAATTCCAGCTACGCCCTTGCATATGCGAAATTATTGGTTTCGCTATACACTAACACAGATGCGTAGATTTCCCATTTGCTTTGGTGGTGGGGGGGGGGGGGGGGGGGATGATTAAAGTCAGACTGACTGTGCATTGAGCGAAGTTTAAGTATGTCATTGCTGTGATAAAATGTGAAAGTTTGTTTACGTGAAGTTCATTCGAGCAGTATGCTGATTATCTAGGCCAAAGTGAAGCCGCTAATTAGGGCTTCTGAGATATGCGGGCCTCGGGGGGGGGGGGGGGTGGAGAGGAGGCACTCGCTGGGCAAGCCTTTTCTTTGGGGGGGGGAATGAAGTGCCAGCTCCGTAAATGCCACCTCATCTTTAACATCAACTACCAGAGTATGTACGGGCACGCATATCAGCATGGGCCGGGACCATAGGCGTGCGCACAGGGGGGGCGCCCCCCTCCCCCTATTCACCTAAGAGGGGGGGGGCGCAAAGTCAGCCCCACACATTGACATAATAGGGAGGGGGGGCGCTGCGACTCGGGGGGGGGGGCGCAATGTCAGCGCCATACATTGACATAATTGGGAGGGGGGGGCGCTGCGACGAACCTTCGCCCCCCCTGAAGGGGAACCCTGCGCACGCCTATGGCTGGGACATTCTGAAGTGTTCTGTTACTACATTTTATGCCACTTGTGAACTATAGCTGTTAGGCAATTCCCTTCAGTTTCAAGTAAAGCAGCGGCACAGTTCCGTTCGTTCTTATAATGCGGCCTTCCTCGTTACCGTAACGTATACCAACAGTAGTTGCGGCTTTGTCGTAAGAAGAGCTTAATCGGTGTAGCGAACGTATGCGGAAAATGTGCTGTCGTGCTCTGAAAAGTAATATCGACGTCCTTAATAATTCCAGAAAAAAAGAAGAGTCCGCGATCACTGTAGCTCAGTGGTCTCAAAGTCTCTTTGTCGAATTTTGGCCATATTGGATCAATAAAATTTCCCGAAACTTGGCATCTCAAGTCGCTGGATCTCTTGCAGCACAATGTAATTCGTTTGAAGAGCTAAAGAATTATGGAGGACCTAACAGACGTCATCAAACCTATGACGGGGCGATAAGCTGATAAGGGAACCACGCTGCGGTGTGGCCCCTGTATTGCACTCTTGCGCTCTTTCTTGCTTACGGAGCGTCTTCTCGCTTTAAGAGTGCTGCTTTTGGTATTCTGGATAGGTAATTTACTACTACTACTACTTCTACTACTACTACTACTGCTACTACTACTACTACTACTACTACTACTACTACTACTACTAATAATATCAATAATAATATTATTAATAATAATGGTTGGGGTTTTAACTTTCCACAACCACGATATGATTATGAGGGACGCCGTAGTGGAGGGCTCCGGAAATTTCGACTATCGAGGGTTCTTTAACGTGCACCTAAATCTAAGTACACGGGCCTCAAGCAATTTCGCCTCCATCAAAAATGTGGCCGCCGCGGCTGGGATTCGATCCCGCGACCTTCGGGTTAGCAGTAGAGTAATTTACCAATATCATAAAGAACAATGTTCTGTTTAGTGTCTCTTTTAAGAACACAAGTTGGTCATAAATGGAGCTGTACGGTACGTTATACTCAATGTGTTGATGTTCATATTAACATCGTGCGCTGGCAAGAATACTACAATTTCATTTGCTGTTTCCGTCAGCTGGAGAACGTTCCACACGTAGAACTTTGATCCAGCTTGACAGATAATCAATGAACGTTGGTCTTTCACGCAGCGTGTCCAATATCAGGAGGTTACGGCAGGCGCCGTCAAGAAAAACTTTATCTACACTGCTCTGTTGGTATATCATAGTATCAACACACTGCGCTTACAAGGAAAGCCTTTGCGGGCACACCGGCTAGCGGATCAGATGCACGAGAGAGAGCTATTCAGTGTTCGAGCTTCAAATTATGAAATATATTACAGCCACAGAATACTTAATGACTGGTACATTGTTTTTTGTTTTTACGGGTGTGTACTTAAGGCTGTTAGTACCTGTGAAAAATATACAAAAAATAATCAATTAAGCATGCTTTCGATAGTACTTTTTCTCTAATTTCTTGACACTCGCGACGTTTTGCATTCATTCGTTATCGTTAGAAACTATTTACTTTTTGTCAACTCATTTGCTACACTATGGTTGACTTCGAATGTACCGAAGGTGCTTCGTAAGTAAGAACTATAGAAAAATCTGGAGTTCTAAAAAAAACTCTAGAGACGTCTTTCGCAGTAAGGAACAACATCAGAAGCAGTGGAATGTGTAGGATCGACCATCATAAACAATAAAGAAAGAATTAAAGGTTTGGTACCTCGTATAAAAAGAAACTCCCTACGATCTTCCCCTGCCGACGCCAGTTACTGAGATAGGAAAAAAAAAGAAGACAGTTCGAAAGCACAATGTATCAGCGCATGAAAGTACAGCTGACGTGCCATGGAAGGGCTGTCATTATGGGTGACGTCCAAGGTGACGAGACGATGGGATTGCGTGCACGGCTGTGCATCGAAAAGAAGGAGAAAACCCGTGTTATGAAAGCGGTTTTTCATTCGCGTATACCTGATGCGTAAGTGCCGTGCCTGCCCAGTGCATCCCTCGAATAGTGAAAATGAGAGGGATCGCTTCAAAATTTCCGTTCGCAATCCTCTGCTTCACGCGATTATTTTTTTCGATTATGTGAAGGTCGCTGGCCTTTCATCTGTCACTTTTTTTCCCTTCATGTTTTGTTAGGGTCATAAAACGACAAGTTTTGGGGTTTGACGTGCCAAAACCACAGTATGATTACGAGGCACGCTTTAGCAGTATACTACGGATTAATCTTCGCCAACTGAGGTTCTTTAAAGTGCACATAAGTCTAAGAATCACGCGAGTGTTTTTTCCATTACGCCCCCGTAGGAATGCGGCAGCCGTGTTCGGGAGTCGAACCCGCGTAATTGAGCTTATTAGCGCAATTGAACAAGGGAAAAATTGCCCACGGCTGCCTTTGCAAATATTTTACTAGCACGTCACCGTAGCGCGCACTCACAGCCGAACCCCGCTTCTGGTTAATTTGATTCCTGCACTAATCAAATTTCATTTCTCTGCCACGCAGTGACCTCTCACTTGAGTGAGCTTCAAGGGACCAAAGGAAATAGTTCTCTTAACTGAAAAGTCACTGAACTAAATTTTGATTGGAATATGGAACAGCGTATGACACAGCAGACATCGAGTCAAAAGTGCGAAGTGCAATTTATTAAGTACATGAATAAACATTGAGTGCGTAAGAGTTACATTGCTGTCTACCTAATTTTGAAAAAAAAAAAAAAGAATCTCCCCTTTGCATTTGTACTGGTACTCCTAAAGGAACTCTAAAGAGAAACAATGAATCGATTTAGATTGACAGATTGCCATTTTCGATGGAAGCGGAAATGTTTGAGGCTCGTGTACTCAGATTTAGGTGCACGTTAAAGAACTCCAGGTGGTCGAAATTTCCGGAGCCCTCCACTACGGCGTCTATCATTATCATATCGTGGTTTTGGGACGTTAAACCCCAGATATTATTATCGATAGATTGCACTGTGAGAACTCCAATGTCGCTAATTTCACCATCATATGTTCATTAACGGAGGAGAAAATCAAGGTGAACATTTCAATTTGAAATTTCGCGCGAAATCGTCGCACGCAATGTCGCGGGTTTCAAAGTGCATTTTTTCGTATTTCGGTGACATTGGCTCGACAAAATTTCCTGAAATTTGGTTTGTTAAATCTCTGGCCCCCTCTGAGGACAATTTACTTCATATTTACTGATTAGCGCAGCGTAGATTAGGAGCAGCGTAGGATTGAGTAGCCGCCGTCAAAATATAGGAGGTCACTGCGTTTAGTACGGGAATCTTGCGGGGGCGTCGCCGCACGCATTTTCTTTTCGCGCGTTTTCTCGGTTACCAAGCGTCTTCTCGCGGCAAGCGTGGTAATTTTGGAGTTGCAAAAGTGTAGTTTACTGTATAAAAAATCGCTTTTTTCTTTCCTGTCTCTTTAAAGTGCAAGAAGCAACAAAGTTGTCCAGGGAGTCTATGTTTTTATGCACTTCCTCTGGCTCAGCTTTATACTGAGGCTTTTTTCTAGGCACCCTACAGCTTCTGCTAGACTTACAGGATTTAAATCTGCCATCAGTTGTCATTGCCTCTTCCTCGTTGCACTCTTCTTGTTCTGGACGAACACTGAAAAAGAGTTTCCAGACCTCGCACTTCCTAGATTCACATCTGATAGCCCGGCTCAACTGATCAAGATCTCTCAACTGAAATATTCGATTTTCAGAAATTAAGATTTCAGAATGCACAGGGAAACTGTCGGGGATTTTCTAAAAGAAAGTTGTCCTTAAATATTCGTTAAACCGACGTTCGTAGAACTGAGAGTTTAATGTAATACCACGGCCGCTACATAAAAAAAAAAAAAAAAAACAGGTGCGGTCTGCTGCGTCGCGTGGCCGTCAATGGGCAAGCGCGTCCCGGTCGAGTTCACAGTTGCGGCCGCAGTTTTTGGTGAGGACGCCACTAGCGCGGTCCGCAAAGCAGAGGCCAGTTCGTGCGACCATTATGCAGCGGCTGTGGTGCTACAATGTGGTCGGCTCGGAATTTATGCGTTGTTCGTGTGCTTTTTTGTGTGATCGTCTGTGTGAGTAGCTTTCCTCGTGTTTCTTGCGCCTGAGTGCGTTTATTTGGTGTGCGCGTCTGTGGCGGACGGTTTTTTCCAGCGGTGAGATGCTGCGAAGCTGTTGTGTGCCGCTGTGCAATTCAAACGCGAGAAGAGACGCTACTATGAAGTACCACGAATTCCCTAGCGATCTGCAGCGTCGCGAAGCGTGGCTGAAGAATATTTCTCGCCAAGGACCATCAGGGAAAGCAAGTAAGTGGGAGCCAAGCGACAGGTCGCTGGTATGTGCATTACATTTCACTAAGGATGACTATAAAAAGAACACGATAATTAGGATTTTGCTTCCGACTGCGGTCCCAACTGTGTTTCCCGGTTATCCGCACTACATGCAAAAAAAAAAGAACGCGCAGCCCAGAAAACGTCGGCGAATGAATGCAGCTGATGACGCAATAGTTGGGGCAGGTGATTGTGAAAGCTCAGGAGAAAGCCCTCAGATCAAAAGTTCCTCGCACCCTCTGAAAAGACGAGATCGAAGCGTTCGTTCCACAGTCGGCCTCAGAACCGAGCACAGAACGTAGCTTTCCTGTAGATAAGGCCTGCCAAACCACATTAGATCTTGCGCATCTCTTGGCATTTGTAATAACGACTTCAATATTCAATCTGTAATGTGAAGCTATAAAACGCGTAATCTACGGCCTGATTGGAGTAAGTGTCGCGCGTAAAAACGCGGCTGTCGAAGCGCTTCTCCGTGAACAGCTGGACCGGTGTGGTGGCGCCAGAGCGGGCGCAAAGAGAACTAGGCTCCGGACGCCGTTTCGGCGCCACGCAGCAGGCCGCACCTGTTTTTTTTTATGTAGCGGCCGTGGTAATACCTACTGGCACTGAGCGTCCGTTCTGTACCGGTTTAGTTGGCGAAAGGTATTGTTTGTGGAACCGCACATCACCTTGTTCTGGAACTTTCGCTTGTTAGGAGCGAAGCACCTTAAGGCCGAGGCTTGTCCGTCCGTTTGGCGTCCATGCTCACGGCACAGCACAGTGTAAAGCACCATGTACAATCGAAACATCAGGCTTAACAATAGACTAATATCAATCATAAGTGTGACGAATCAGTATAAAACACCTGCAAGCACGAACCCTTTATACTAGTCGGCGACTTCAACGTACACATTATGAACCTTAGGACCTAGCTTTGTCGTCGACTCTCACTGTCCGCTGTCACAATATATCGAAAACCGTTTCTATAGTCCAAACATATATGTGTGTATGTGAATAAAGGAAAAGGTTTAAAATAGCTGAACATCAATCATAATTGTGACAGAGCAATATAAAACACCTACAAGCACAAACCCTTTATAATAAAAGGACAATCAGTGACTTCAACGTAGACACTATGGACCTTAGGACCTAGCTTTGTCGTCGACTCCTTATGTCACTTTATGTCACTTTGTGTCACTTGCACAGCGCCCATGCTTAAAGAAGGGAAAATTTCATTTCTGTGATAACCTGCATAAAGCCCACACGCCTTGTAATCTTGCCCCGACGTTCGTGTTCACCGACGCCGACACCGGATTTTCTGCGAAACGAGCTCTTTAACGCCGGATTCGCAGAAATAAATAAATGTTTGTGTACAGCTATAGGCATAAATAGTATATGCATGCTACGCTAGTCGTGTCTTCACGTAACATTTAATCGCTACTTATACGAGAGCAGCCTCGGCTTGCCAAGACTCGACTTTCTTGCCAAGTCCTGCCAGCTCGTCCTCGTAAT
This sequence comes from Rhipicephalus sanguineus, assembly GCF_013339695.2. Lineage (NCBI taxonomy): Eukaryota > Metazoa > Arthropoda > Arachnida > Ixodida > Ixodidae > Rhipicephalus > Rhipicephalus sanguineus. Next base: position 86,600,787 of record NC_051180.1, read on the forward strand.
TCTCTCGACAGCGCGTGGTCAGCCCGTTATAATCGCAATCCCCGGCTCCTACGTATCCGCCTGTACTTTCATGTATCCGCTTTGCTTTCAATGTTCACCGCACTGCTTCCCCCCCTCGTGAACAGCCAGTGATGGCCGCCTCAATTTCGAGACGAAGCTATAGCTACAGCGTAGTGCCCACGTCCCGCTGCCTTGTTCTCTTGCATGCTTTGCATTGCAAATGAAGCCACAGATGCGGGCGCAATCTATTTCCTTCTCGCGCATCTGCAACAGCGAACGCCCCAGTAGCATGGTATGGGCGCCATTTGCTTTTTTTTCTGCTTGCAGTCATCTTCAAGATTCATCTAAGGCGCTCGGTTTCTTTCTGTGCTCGTCTTAAGGAAGAAAGGCGTCCTTGCGTCGGGCCCTTTGAGGACGTTCGCGTGGTTGGGCTAAATTTCTTAGGAGGCGTCGCGAAGCGTAAGATATCCCATGATGAGAATCGGTGGAAAGCATGTCGTAGCTGGCAGTGTGCTTGCGATCCCGCATGAGGCCCTTGTCTTTGATAGAACCTAGTAAAGAACTTAACGCTTGCTAAAATTGGCAGTGCGATTTATATGTTCCGACTAATCAAGGCATTCTAATGTTTCGAGTTTGCTCTCCAGGGCAAACTTGGAGCCACGTTGAAAGAGCGAAGAATCGCTTGCACACTAAAATTAATATGCCTTGTATGCCACGGTCACTTCAAAGGACCGCTACCTTATTAAATGCGAAGCATTTCTTAGCGAACCTCAGGCACTTTGGGCGTTTCTATCTACGTATCTATCTATCTATCTACGTATCTATCTATCTATCTATCTAGCCGCCTACGTCTGGGCGCTCTCCTGGTCGTCTCCATAACTTCTAATATACCAAAATTGGCATAGCAGGGGATCACTGTATGGTGAACGCGATTCACTGATCATGACATGAATAACGCAAAATGCCTGTGGCGTACGTCATGAAACCCTTTCTCTCAGTCACGTGTGGCACATACCCGCATACCCAGAGTTTAAGTTATGCGGGTATGTGCCACAGGTGATACAAAGTCTCACCAACCCAGTAAACGCGAACACACACATTGACACGCAAGGAAAGTGATAATAATAATAATTGTTGGGGCTTTAATTTTGACCATCTGGTATTCTTTAGCGTGCACCGAGATCGCACAGAACACGGGCATCTATCATTTTGCATTCATCGCAATGCGACCGCCGCTGCCGGGATCGAACCCGTGACCTTCAGGTCAGCAGCCGAGCACCGTAACCGTTACACCAACCGTGGCGGACACAAGGAAAGTGAGGAAGCTGAAGACAGAACAACCCTTGAAGACGCTAAACTATACCATGCACTCGTTCACGTGGTCCGCAACGTGGACCACGTCGATTACGCAAGAACTGGGGTCAATGCTTCCTATAATAAGTCTGCCGAGAGAACCAGGCCACTCATCATTACCGGTGGCTTCAACATTGTTTTATCAAGACCCAACAAGGCCTGCTTCTTATACTGCGTGAAAGACGGCTTGAATGTGGACAGGGCATCAAAAGACCTCGCTGCCACGTGCAGGACAGGAGGCCTCATAAATCATTTCGTCGTAAGAGGCATCCAGGATTTCCACCAGCTGTGCTATACCTCACACTTCACTACACTTAGACCTCTCGTAGCCGCGATCACGAACGAATCCGATTAACAAGTCCGGTCCAGCTGCTGGTGCTCATTGATCACGGTGATAATGACCTTGTTCAAGAACTGTCAAGAACCCCTTCTACACATACACACGGGTTCGTGAAACGTGCGTGAGTTCCATCATAACAGATAAGTATAAGCATAACAACTGTAACGCAACTCTGACAACTGCAACTGTGACTGTATACCGTACGCCTGCGTGTGCCACTCGGCTGTGTGTATATCCAGGGAAACTTTGCTGAATGAAGCTTAGTTGCGAGTAACGCCTGTCCTGTGCATTTGTGTTTCTTCTTTGTGCTGTTCGGATTCACGCTATCCAGTATTGAAGAATATAAGCACTACATATCAGCTTACCGCGTCTGGTGATGGTAACACCCATGTTGCTGTTGGCATCGTTACACAACTGTAAACAACTAGTTATATAAAACACATACGACTCTTCAGCATATGAGTGTGTTTATACCACTTCCACATTTCTCTAGCGTCATTCAGTAACGTTTCGTTCAACATGAAAAATTATGCCACGGTCACAATCCCGCGCATGCTTCGCATAACATCGATTCCCACGGTACGTGGGATCTGCCGAATTTTACCTGCACGATCATTTCAAACTCTCGTCTAGACAGAATCAATTGAAAGCGATTCCTCAACCCATTAGTCACCTCACTCTTCACAATTACTTGCCTTCTTTGTCGACAGCCATCTCTAACAGAAATAGATTACCAAATATCGCTGTGTGTTGTGATTACACTGAGTAATTTCTAATACACCACCAATGTATTAAACTCTCATCGTGAAGTTTTATCATTGATGTTGTTTACGACAGATTGTATGTATTAATAAAACAAGCAAAATACCTCTTTAGAACTCAAGACTGAGCTATAGACAATGCACATTCATCATTTAGCTGCTGTAGCCCTCATGAAGACGCGGTTAAATGCATGTATGTCTTAAACTTTGTCCTCGTCTTAGTGAGCACTACACCAGCTAAAAGTAAAAGACTGTTCATGTACTCCAGGGGTCTCAATTACACGGCCCGTAGGACCAACTTTTGTGACATGTGGCTAAATGATACAGGCGTTATTTTCTCGCCTACAGCGATTAATTACGCTTTGTTCGGGTAAACTACAGAGACGGGACTGGGACTCGCACATTCTTTTTTCGTGAGGCACCCGCATTGAGTTGAAAGATCACCGTGGAACGGAAATTCTATGTTTCAGAACCGGCGTCCAGATTTTAATGATTCAGGAGACCAGTATCGATACGTTTCTCGAAACGTGACGCCAAATGCCCTTCAGAAATGACCCATGCATGAGATATGAGAAAGGTGTTCTTTCAAATGGAAACGCTAGAACCCCCTTCCCCCCGCCTCAACCACATTTTAACTGTCCTGGTCCTTGTAGGACTAAATTTCATTACTGCGGCCCGCTGGCTGAGGTGAGTTTGAGACCCCTCATGTATTCAGTCCTGCTTGGAACACGATGGGCCTGCAGTATGTTAGAGTAATAAATAATTAAATTGCCAGGGTTAGTTCAAAGCATTTCGTTCGGCGCCAGTGAGGCTTCACAAGATCGACAAGTGTCTCTCAATAAAAAAAAGAGTGTGTTGCAGCATAGAACCTTCGCCTATGGGCATTCAGTGCAGCGTTTGCGACCTTGGTGGTACTGAATCCGGGACGTCAATGCCCTTTGTGCCGACTTGAGGGTTGTGATGTAAATGGACTTCGTGCTTACCTGATCTGCGAAAAAGCCAGGGGGCGCTCGTCCAGTGCGGATGTGCGAACACGTCGGCTCCCGTTTGTGCAAGCGTTTTGGCACTGATTTTTTGCCTCAACCAGCAAGAACTGTGCATCATTCGACGCCGTTCCTTGCAGTGAACCGAGCGGATACCAAATCTTACCGGTGGGTGAATTCTTGGACTTACTCAGGACTTTTTACCCACGCCACGCAGACGCCGCGTCGACGCGTTTCTCGGTTTCTGCAAAGCGCGTCGCGACGGACGCCTAAGCGTCGTCCGGCTTAGAGCATGGCCTCCAACCCCAAATGTGTCGGTTGTAGAAGGCAGGGACATCAACTGAAGAAGCGGAGTGCGCAGGATGGATTGAAGTAGCCAGCAAGAGAAGAAACTTGCCGAGCGGCGGACTTGTAACGCTGGTAACGCGCCCCGACAGCGACAGGGAAGCGCTAACGGCGGCTCCCGCACTGCCGCCTCACAGAACGTGTTGAGGCGTGTTTGTGAAAGCTTCCAGGATCCCGAACCTTCCCAGGGAT
>NC_051180.1:86604860-86637083 GCF_013339695.2 Rhipicephalus sanguineus
GGGTGCGAGTGGCGGCGAGGACGTGGTCAATAGAGCGCAACCACTATCTTCTTACGATCGCGACCCCTTGCATCATCGATCCTGCCCAGCAAGCGGATGTAGCCGCACTGGCGCCGGCCTTCCTCTTAGATTAAATGGTGAACTTTTCTCGTGTGTTGTGTGGTTGCCCGAGGATCTCAACGATAGTGACGACCGATGGTCGGCAAGCGCGACAGTGACTAAGCGTGGCGAGATCGAAATGACGCTGAAAGCAGATGACGCTGCTTTAGCTTATCAGGTAAATTACTTCGCTAGCACGTTGGATGTGTGCTAAACAGGCTCGTTAAGATGATCGGGACACGGCGGCCATATGATAACAAAGCAAAAGCTGAAGCTACGTGTTTGTATTTTGAACTAGCACTGCCGCTGATCACTTGAGCAAGGAAGAGGAAGCGAACGAAGGGGCTATCGCTCCAAGCTTTCATCAGACAACAATCAGATGCATTTTGGTGTTGTTCTATAACAGGCGTATTACTCACACACAAACATGTGCGCAATTATTTTTACTATAATAGTTTTAGAATCGAATCATAATACGACGCCCTAGAGTTTCAAGCTGTGCATTGCATTTAATTTAATCTTACGTTTAATACCGAGAGAAAGGATCAGGGCAGTATGTAATGTCTGCCTTGTAGACACTGCCAGGCACTCGAAGACATCATCAAACAGTTTCCCGCATGTTTACGAAGCGTTCATTGGCGCTAAACGAATCCAATCTGCACACTTTGACGATTGCTTGTTTCCGAGCTGGAGTTCGTCTCAACTGGACTAGGTCAACGTCCCTTTCTAGCATTCTTTACAAGACAGACATCGCTTCTAAGTGGTAGAGATTTTTTTTGGGGCCTTCTTTTTTCTTTAGGCATGTGGGTCATATTGAACTGTACTGTTATTTGTGTTTCCTGTCATTTAGGTGTCTGTACCCTCCTCCCTTCTTCCTATTTCTGTTCCCTCCTCTCGAAAGATTAGGCCGACATTGTGCTCTCCTCGGTGACAGAGCCCGCTGTTCGCTCTTTGTTCTTCTTGGTATGTCTGTTTATCTGTATACGTTTCGTATAAAAATTACACCAATTACCAACTGCACGTTGCTAAATTGGCCAACATTGCCTCAATTGCACTATGCACAAGAAAGTGATGAATTACGAGGTATCGGAAATTTCGAACCACTAGAATGGCAGTTGCAGAAATGCAAATGTTTACGTTCTATTCACAGAAACATTCGGCGAATAACTATGTTTTTTTTAGTAGGCATATCTGCACAAGTTAACAATATCGCAGTCAGCTGACCAATCTTTAATGCCATTCTATGACAGTAATGTCAGTATAATAATAAGTGGAGCAATCAATAAGGCCAGCCTGAAACAAGGCTCCAACAACAAGTAACGTGGCGTTTTGGGCGTGTTGGTATGCCATACTGAAGATTATAGCGCACGAAAACCACTGCCCTACGCAAGTCATGTCCTGAGCGCATGAGCGAAAGTTTCCATGAACAAATTGGCCGCCTACAGTCCACGGGTTACCCTACGCACGTGCTTGTCAGCGCTGCCGAGGACATCCTCAAGTTTAACTCGTCAAAAAAGACTCCTGGAGGCCAGGGTCTAGCTGACACGAGAAAAGTCGCGGTCATTCCGTATATCCACGGGTTATCACACCATATAAAAAAGACAGGACAACGTGCGAACGTAAAAGTAGTGTTTTCGGCTCCCACAAAATTGCAGTGTTTGTGCAGACTAACCAGACCTGCCGCATTGGAAAGGCGGCGGTGCAAAAAGAAGCATACGAATAGGTTTATAGAATGTACGGATGCATTAGTGTACAAGCTTCCATTAACATTTGGCAAGAATGCTGTAGGTCAAGTGGACCGTGCGTTAACGAGCGTTTGAAGGAGCACCACTACAACGTGAAAAAAACAAAGGGGGGTTGGTTCCTCGATGCGCACTGCAGACACTGCAGTAATTCAGGTGCCAGGCAAGTAACGATGTTCATACCACGTGCATGCCCATTTTCCGGAGTGTTCAGTTGTCAATACCAGCAGAGGTCAGCTACCCCGCAAAATTATCGAGGCTGAGTTGATTGATAGGCAGGAAGATAAGTGTATTTCCAAATCGTCGATTGCCCTCTCCTGTAAGGAGTTAGCGTATCTGCGTAAAGATAGTTGAATTCGCAAAGTGCGTGTGATGATGTGCATAGCGATGTTGCCTATATATGTGGTTCCCTGTTTTCGAAATAAACATTGTTGCAGGTTAGCGTCTGTGTGTGTCACGTCATTCTTTGTCCGTGTTTGTTCGTGCGCTATAATCTTCAATGCAATAGCGAACTGGCTTGATCTGCTGGCATCGGTTTGCCTGAGATTTCGAAAACTCGCGATGCCAAGATTGCGTGTATCATTTCTCAGAACGTTCCGCAGCACTGTTTATCTCTTTCACTAGGCGTACAATTTAACTTATGCAGTCGCGGTACTGCGTGGGCGAATCCAATTATAATAGCAAGATATTGCTTCACTGGAGCAGATCATCCTTCCACCCATACTGCAATGTCAAGGACGTTCGACAATCGTCCGCTTCAAGAGAGTTCTGCAGGATCATATTGGGCAAGAGAAGATAATAGGAGATGGCGAAATGTGCTTAACTACACCTTTGGAGAAGAACTTTTCTGCGATTTTCCATTAAAATGCTAATTCTAAAAGCATTGCTCGCTATCTCGCTCGAAGTACTTTAGTAGCTTTTCGTTTTCAGTCTTCTTTCTCTCTCTCTCTTTTTTTTTTTTGAAGTGGTGCTCTTGCTTGACGACAAAAGTACTACGCCATTCTTCTCTCTTTCATTTCAGAAATCTCAGTCGGCACAAATATTTCTCCTAAGGTGTCTTACGCATGCTTTCAAAACTACGAAGAAGTCTTTCTTGAGACCTCTTCAGAGCAATAGATTTTCTTTTGGTGATTCATAAAAGGAATGAAAGAAAGCAGATAGGAAGCGATGCGGAATAACAAGAGAGGAAGAGCGAGTACAGGTTCTCACAAAATGTGAAAATAAAATGAACTGAAAAGCACCTTATTAAAAAAAAACATATGACAGTACTGTCAGCGGGCAAATGGATTTCAAAGTGTGGAAGACTCCCATTCGGCTATACTGCCACGGCTAAGCTGACGTACACCGCTTTCGCTGAGTGCTCGGTCATTCACCACTTGACTCCCGCCTCTTAGGAACTCGAAAAAGAAAAACATTATTCTTGCGGGACAACAATTTTACTTCTTTCGTCAGACGGATCTGTCCAATGCACTTACCGTGAGACGATTTTCGGGGGAACTAGCAGATTTTTGAACGTCTTAAGTGAGCTGGCAGTTCCCGCACATGGCTTGAAGCTCGTTGGTTGAGAACCGCAGTCATTTTGGAAACGACTTTACTGAAGTTGCAATTCGGCATGTGGGTACAAGACAAGTAGGTTGCAAGGTGGCCGCCTACCATGATCGTCGGGCTTCAGAACATGCGGGCATGTCGCACGAACAGGAGCTTTCGATATCTCTTTTGAAATTTCGAGCTTCCAGATTTCTCAGTCGTAGAAAATGCTAGGTATACGACAGTTTGCGAACATCTTCTCAGAAGTACGCTTTTGGACGAAAGTGTATCTGCACACCTGAAGTATCGGGCTTTGTTGAAGCGCAGTGACGAGAGTGTTGTCGATAAAAATATCAAAAAGAAAGGTACATAGATTGCGGTACAGAAAACGAAACAGGTACGAAACAAGAGCGCTAACAAGGTCCTAAAGAAAACTTCGTTGCTTGTAGCTTCTTCGCTTGTTAGCGAAAGGGATGAACGACCTCTGCCTCAGTTGCAATATTGATGACTGAAATCTTTGAAAGCAGGATGCTTTTCGGTTCGTTATTGCGTAGTACATTTGTATGTTCTTTACTTCGCACTATTATACTCACGTAGATTGACACCAACGATCCCCAACATCTATCTCCTAGAGCACTGAGTCGTGTGTATCTGTGATAGATACAGCCATCGTTTGTTTAGCAGGTAAATTACTATTTGAAGAAATGCTATTTGAACAAACACTACTTTAAAAAAATTCAGGTGCCGTCCGGGGCAACATTCTTAAGAAGGAATGCTTTCTAGCACGCACTGCGGCACTTTGATAGGTTGTTTCGCTTGGTGCCGAGATAACAAAAAGAAATTTGCGCCTGGGGGTATTATGGTCACGATATCATTGGTAACACTAAGCGAATGCCTTTCACAGTAACACTACTTCTGGGTTTCTAAAATGTCCTAGCCATTTTAACGCGCTCCCTTGCACGAAAGAGATTCTTGAGAGAACCACCGGCGTCATAGAAAACGCTCCAGGTGGATGAACGCGCCTGTTTGCACGCGGTACATTCCGAAGGGCGTTCATGCATTCTGCTTGATGAGACACGCGTCCGTAGCGTAGTGGCTAGCTAAAATAACTTCATTCGTGCTTATTACATTTCGTACTCCGTGCTGATCACAGAATTTTCAAAAACACTTGCAAGTTGTAAATGATGTCATTTTAAGAATTAAGTAACACTATTTCTACTTAATGTGTATTTTTCTTTCTTTAAAAAAAGGAATTTTTCGTATGCATCCAGCAACTGCAAGTGACGCACCCTACTCATTTACCTACAACGATGAATGACTAAAGTTAGCATATATATATATATATATATATATATATATAGCACCTCCACCACTTGTGTGACGACGGTCAAGCCGAAAGACTCTTCTTTATCTCGAGCCTGAGCCCCGCTACTCAGACCCAAGTGGTGCTAGCACGATGAGTACAGGTGAGAGGATGAAGCATATGAATAATGCTCACAATATATATATATATATATATATATATATATATATATATATTGGTTCCAGTACTTAAACACACACATATATTGTGAACTTTTCAGTTCCCGGAACAAAAAGGATCAAAAAAGAGAGATATTCACGCAAGCATAATATCCCCACATAACATGAAAGTTCGCCAAGATGTTCCACACAAGATCATCAGGCACTCGCAAAATTGTACCTTCATGGTGACTCTAGTTGACACAAACATGAGCAATAATGTCCGCTTTTAGCGGTAATGACTCGGTAATGACTGAAAGCAGAGCTGAAAGCTCTGCTTTCAAAGCGTTTAATCTTTGAAAGGCAGAGCTGAATAGCCGCCGCTTGCTGTGCGCAGGCAATTTTTCAGATTATCATTTTTCCATACCCTTACCACTCTAACACATCATTTGCCCGGACGCGTATTTACCGCCACCTCATACTTCTAATCGCACCGATCATGCTTTCAAAGTCAACCTTATCTTTGCCCGTACGGAAAAATTCAAAAATTGGCCTTAACTTTATCAATAAAGGAATGAATGAATTACCTTCCAGAGAGAGAAATAGTAGAGAAGGAAAGGCAGGGGAGGTTAACCAGTATAGGACAACCGTTTGCTACCCACACATGGGACAGGGTGGGGGAGATTAAGATGGAGAGGAAAGAGGAGAGAGAGAAAGATAAAAGATAGCACGACACAGCACACATAGAATCATCGGTCACTCTTGCGTGGTAGCATAGCAACACACAGAAACAGTCGGTCACTCTTGCGTGGTAGTTGGTCACTCCTGGTGGTACGCGACATTTCTGTCACAGGCGCTTGGCCAAGTTCGTCGCTCTCAAAAACCTCAGCAGTGCCTTCGTCGCCTTCAGTTGTGATGTCTTCTGTTGACAACATGCAAGTATTGTTTGAACAGACATTGGTCTACTATCAAGGCGCGCTAGAACGGACGCCAGGATTGGTACAATTCAGCATTGCTAACCTATTTATAATCCTGTGACTTCATTAATAATTATGCTTTAATCTGATGTGTTACTCTGCTGTATTGCTTGCCTTGTTACTACGTTCTACGAATTTCTGTACTATAGCATGTATTAACGTTCAATTATTCATATCTGTAAAAAATTGGTGTTCTGTTATGTTCCCCCCCCCCTATGTAATGCCCTGGCGGGCCCTTAGGGCACTTGAATAATAACTAGCGCGCTGGATTAGGATTTTGTTATAACAACTTTTGGTGACTGCGCAAACAATAACAGTACCGACGCACAACTTCAACCTAGAACAGAAGCTAACACTAACCTAACATTCATTCGGTGAATTTCTGAAGCAATTATTCTTTATTTTCTATTGCGTGCATAGCACTTCTTCCTCTGACTTGTCTGTAGCTTCGTCTAGTTAAAGTTCTAATCGTTAATAGTTTCTCGCTAGCAGCAAATGGGCGAAAGAGTTTCATCCTCAGCTAATTAACAGCTTGTCCAAATTGAAGTGTCAGTCTGTGAAAGCTGAACAAGAAGGTATAGGGCGCGAGCATGAGATAATAAGAACGGCCTAATTAGATTTACCACTCACCTCTTTGGACTAAGCGAACTACCATGTAGTGCCCGGAGGCACCAATTAGGCCGACACTCACGTCAGGGGATTTCACCGTGTAATAACTTTGACGGTCTAACAGCACCGCTTAGTTCCGAAATTACACGTGTACCGCGCACAAATATCAGGCATGGAACCGCAGCCACAAAAGTGTACGCGCGTTTTTGTTGTGTAGTTATCGGAAGTGGCTTAACTGAGTTTCACGCTTTTTTACAAGGATCATTGATTATAGCTGGTACAACTTCTTGTCCTTTCACGTGAACAGTGGAGACGTGAAGGCGCTGACAGCACTGGCCACAATATGCATTCGAGCGAAGCCTTGCGCTATCCATACACCACCTGTCCGCAACGTCTCATAGAAGCCTTAGTTAGCGATGACTACTATGTCTTTATTTTATGATGGAAGTGGTGAGCGTATGTGACTGGTCTAAGGATATATAATTACTGAGTTTAAATGCGAAGCATTTAGTTAGCGAACCCTACGCAACTTTGAGCGTTCCTATCTATCTCTCTATCTATCTATCTATTATCTATCTATCTATCTATCTATCTATCTATCTATCTATCTATCTATCTATCTATCTATCTATCTATCTATCTATCTATCTATCTATCTATCTATCTATCTATCTATCTATCCTAATTCTGAGTGCTCTCTATTATGGCCTCCTCTAGCTTGGTGTAGACCAAAATTGGCATGGGCGAGTAAGAGGGTTGGACGAATATGGCTGCCTCGTCAATGACATGAATAACGTGAAATCCTGTCGAGTACGTCGTCAAACCCTTTTCCTACAGACACGTGTGGCACATACCCGTATACCACGGGCTACGGTAAGCGGGTATGCGCCACAGGTGATTGATCATTTCGTATCTTCCCAGGACGGTGAGAACAGACATTCGTCAATTTAAAGCGAGAGCTTTCAAGAAAAACCGTCATTCGGCAGAGCTTGACCCGAAGAATGCGAAGAATGAAAATCAGTACCCGGCATTAATCGAAACCAAGCACTCTGCGTGGCAGTGAGGTATTCTACCACAGAGCCACGCGACGTCTTCAGACTGCTTTGGAAAAAGGCCCTATGCAGGCGTCATGTCAGTGCAGCGCCACTTGTGTGGCAGTGCTGGCTATCTAATTTTATAACAAAGCAATAAACATTACATATGTACTCCTACGATAGAGGCGTCATGACGGGTTAACGCCAAATGTAACTCCAGTGTTGGCTCCGCATTCATAGAAGTCAAATAAACATTACATTTTTATTCTATGATTCAGGAAGTTATATTGAGGCGTTGCTCGATCCCGGATTAATTACGCTAACGAAAGTTGCGTATGATATTCCGATCATCGCACGGTAAAGTGCACTTCGCTTCGATAATACCCACGTCTGTACTCTAAAATCAGTGCTACGTTACGTCAGACCATAAGTCACCCTTTACAAGCCTGTGTTGTCGACGTGCCTGTAAGGCCACGATGTCCACACAACTACTACGCTTACAAGAACACGTAGATCCACCTCGCAACGCTTGGCTGCAGAAGCCAAAAGATGCGCCCATTGTACGCCCTGCTTCACCACCTCTTTTGCCACCCGGACTCTGCACCGGTGGTAGGAAACAGAGTGCAATGAAAGGCACGGTTTATGTGGATTCCACAGTGGCCTACATTGCCGAAGCCCAAGCCACACGGATCGGCGACGGCCAGTACAAACCAGAACACCATGGATTGCATGGACACCACGGACGCAGCTTGGCCTCCGTTGTCGAAGTCGCAGCGACATGAAGATTCACAGTGCACATCGGCAAAAGTGAACCTGGAATCTCCGACTGACAAGGTGCCAGAAGAAGACAAATCAACCCTAATAGTGCTTCAGACACTGTTAGATACACTTCGCGTGTTCCTCGGCAGGCTGAAATCGCCATAAGTTGAGTCCGTACAACAGGTACCGGACGTTCTATGTCCAGTACTTGCGAGCCTTCAGTAGGCATCATGATTCAACAATTTACAGTCGAACGTGATACGCCTGAGGTCTTGCGTCTAGTACTATCGAACGCAGCAATGCAGTGAAGCCCACGTGTATCTTTTTTTGTATGTTCTCTTCTTTCTATCTCCCTATCTTTTCATCCCTTCATCCCCTTCCTGCAGCGTAGGATGGCAAACCGGACACGCGTCTGGTTGACCTTCCTGCCTTTCCTTCCTCTCCTTCCTCCTCCTCCAAAAAATGCAGCATAGACAACTACTCGCTGTTTGCTTCGCGTGAAACCGACTCTCACATTGCGTGGGATCTGCCGAATTTATTCTATGGTATACAATTAATGCAGTTATTGTTTTGATAAAATACGTTTTCATCCAGCTGTGTACTTAGATTAGGTGCACGTTGAAGAAACCCATGTGGTCGAACTTTTTGGAGCCCTCCGCTACGACGTGCACCATTATCATACCGTGGTCTAGCACGTAAAACCTCGGAAATTGTTTTGATTAATATGCACAGGTCATTATCCTCACTATACGGATTGGTCATTTTGCCCTCTAACGAAAACAGTGTTTTCAGCTCTTTGTTTCGGTAATTTGTTAAAATCAGAATTGTGATTTTTCAGTTAGGCAAAAAACTTATATTGCCTATCATGAAAATGCAGTTGCGAAGAAAACACACATACCGATCACATAATAAACGCATATTAAGAAGATCAAAAACCTTTCAACGTGATAGCGTGAAAGAGCTTGTTTCGCAGAAATTCCGGGTTGGCGTCGGTGTTGGTGTAGTTTGGTTGTGAGCGAAAAATAAGCATTGTCCGTTACCGAAAATCCCGAAAGATGCAAATGAAATAAGCAACAAAGACCTTTGGTTCAATTGAGATTCGAACCCAGGCCTTCTGCGTGGCAAGCAGGTTGTTCTACCACCGAGCCAAGCCTTGCTTGAAACTGCTCCGAAAAAAAAAGTATATGAATGTAGTGTAGTGAAGGACACAATATTAATGACAACTAACAGACAATAACGCCAGGAAAGTACAGGGGGTGTTATCTGTAGTATTAGAATGTAAATGTGAAGAAAGTAAAGTGGACGAAAAGATGACTTGCCGCCGGCAGGGACCGAACCTGCGACCTTCGAATAACGCGTCCGATGCTCTACCACTGAGCTACGGCGGCGGTCATCCTCCCGTCCACTTTCTGGGGTATATATGTTGATTAAACCTAGGAGTGTTAGTCAGCGCCAATCGCAGCCATGGCGGCGAGTGTGGAACACTCTTTTTTTGCTCTTGGCGTCACGTAGCACGTGATCTTTTTACGAGTTGGCAGCTGACCAATAATCCCTCGCATACTACCTGAAGGCATTAAGTCTGACAGGACGAGACCCTCGTTATGAATGAAGGAAAGCTATGATTTTTCAAGGGCTCGTTTATCTTTGTTAGACACAATATTAATGACAACTAACAGACAATAACGCCAAGGAAAGTACCGGGGGTGTTATCTGTAGTATGTAGAATGTAAATGTGAAGAAAGTAAAGTGGACGGAAAGATGACTTGCCGCCGCAGGGACCGACCTGCGACCTTCGAATAACGCGTCCGATGCTCTACCACTGAGCTACGGCGGCGGTCATCCTCCGTCCACTTTCTGGGGTATATATGTTGATTAAACCTAGGAGTGTTAGTCAGCGCCAATCGCAGCCATGGCGGCGAGTGTGGAACACTCTTTTTTTGCCTCTTGGCGTCACGTAGCACGTGATCTTTTACGAGTTGGCAGCTGACCAATATCCCTCGCATACTACCTGAAGGCATTAAGTCTGCCAGGACGAGACCCTCGTTATGAAGTGAAGCGAAAGCTATGATTTTTCAAGGGCTCGTTTGTCTTTGTTAGACACAATATTAATGACAACTAACAGACAATAACGCCAAGGAAAGTACAGGGGGTGTTATCGTAGTATTTAGAATGTAAATGTGAAGAAAGTAAAGTGGACGAACAAGATGACTTGCCGCCGGCAGGGACCGAACCTGCGACTTCGAATACCGCGTCCGATGCCTACCACTGAGCTACGGCGGCGGTCATCCTCCCGTCCACTTTCTGGGGTATATATGTTGATTAAACCTAGGAGTGTTAGTCAGCGCCAATCGCAGCCATGGCGGCGAGTGTGGAACACTCTTTTTTTGCCTCTTGCGTCACGTAGCACGTGATCTTTTTACGAGTTGGCAGCTGACCAATAATCCCTCGCATACTACCTGAAGGCATTAAGTCTGCCAGACGAGACCCTCGTTATGAATGAAGGAAAGTCTAGATTTTTCAAGGGCTCGTTTATCTTGTTAGACACAATATTAATGACAACTAACAGACAATAACGCCAAGGAAGTACAGGGGGTGTTATCTGTAGTATTTAGAATGTAAATGTGAAGAAAGTAAAGTGGACGAAAAGATGACTTGCCGCCGGCAGGGACCGAACCTGCGACCTTCGAATAACGCGTCCGATGCTCTACCACTGAGCTACGGCGGCGGTCATCCTCCCGTCCACTTTCTGGGGGTATATATTGTTGATTAAACCTAGGAGTGTTAGTCAGCGCCAATCGCAGCCATGGCGGCGAGTGTGGAACACTCTTTTTTTGCCTCTTGGCGTCACGTAGCACGTGATCTTTTTACGAGTTGGCAGCTGACCAATAATCCCTCGCATACTACCTGAAGGCATTAAGTCTGCCAGGACGAGACCCTCGTTATGAATGAGGGAAAGCTATGATTTTTCAAGGGCTCGTTTATCTTTGTTAGACACAATATTAATGACAACTAACAGACAATAACGCCAAGGAAAGTACAGGGGGTGTTATCTGTAGTATTTAGAATGTAAATGTGAGAAAGTAAAGTGGACGAAAAAGATGACTTGCCGCCGGCAGGGACCGAACCTGCGACCTTCGAATAACGCGTCCGATGCTCTACCACTGAGCTACGGCGGCGGTCCATCCTCCCCGTTCCACTTTCTGGGGTATATATGTTGATTAAACCTAGGAGTGTTAGTCAGCGCCAATCGCAGCCATGGCGGCGAGTGTGGAACACTCTTTTTTTTGCCTCTTGGCGTCACGTAGGCACGTGATCTTTTTACGAGTTGGCAGCTGACCAATATCCCTCGCATACTACCTGAAGGCATTAGTCTGCCAGGACGAGACCCTCGTTATGAATGAAGGAAAGCTATGATTTTTCAAGGGCTCGTTTATCTTTGTTAGACACAATATTAATGACAACTAACCGACAATAACGCCAAGGAAAGTACAGGGGGTGTTATCTGTAGTATTTAGAATGTAAATGTGAAGAAAGTAAGTGGACGAAAAGATGACTTGCCGCCGGCAGGGACCGAACCTGCGACCTTCGAATAACGCGTCCGATGCTCTACCACTGAGCTACGGCGGCGGTCATCCTCCCGTCCACCTGTCCTGGGGTATATATGTTGATTAAACCTAGGAGTGTTAGTCAGCGCCAATCGCAGCCATGGCGGCGAGTGTGGAACACTCTTTTTTTGCCTCTTGGCGTCACGTAGCACGTGATCTTTTACGAGTTGGCAGCTGACCAATAATCCCTCGCATACTACCTGAAGGCATTAAGTCTGACCAGGACGAGACCCTCGTTATGAATGAAGGAAAGCTATGATTTTTCAAGGGCTCGTTTATCTTTGTTAGACACAATATTAATGACAACTAACAGACAATACGCCAAGGAAAGTACAGGGGGTGTTATCTGTAGTATTTAGAATGTAAATGTGAAGAAAGTAAAGTGGACGAAAAGATGACTTGCCGCCGGCAGGGACCGAACCTGCGACCTTCGAATAACGCGTCCGATGCTCTACCACTGAGCTACGGGCGGCGGTCATCCTCCGTCCACTTTCCTGGGGTATATATGTTGATTAAACCTAGGAGTGTTAGTCAGCGCCAATCGCAGCCATGGCGGCGAGTGTGGAACACTCTTTTTTGCCTCTTGGCGTCACGTAGCACGTGATCTTTTACGAGTTGGCAGCTGACCAATAATCCCTCGCATACTACCTGAAGGCATTAAGTCTGCCAGGACGAGACCCTCGTTATGAATGAAGGAAAGCTATGATTTTTCAAGGGCTCGTTTATCTTTGTTAGACACAATATTAATGACAACTAACAGACAATAACGCCAAGGAAAGTACAGGGGGTGTTATCTGTAGTATTTAGAATGTAAATGTGAAGAAAGTAAAGTGGACGAAAAGATGACTTGCCGCCGGCAGGGACCGAACCTGCGACCTTCGAATACGCGTCCGATGCTCTACCACTGAGCTACGGCGGCGGTCATCCTCCCGTCCACTTTCTGGGGTATATATGTTGATTAAACCTAGGAGTGTTAGTCAGCGCCAATCGCAGCCATGGCGGCGAGTGTGGAACACTCTTTTTTTGCCTCTTGGCGTCACGTAGCACGTGATCTTTTTACGAGTTGGCAGCTGACCAATAATCCCTCGCATACTACTGAAGGCATTAAGTCTGCCAGGACGAGACCCTCGTTATGAATGAAGGAAAGCTATGATTTTTCAAGGGCTCGTTTATTCTTTGTTAGACACAATATTAATGACAACTAACAGACAATAACGCCAAGGAAAGTACAAGGGGGTGTTATCTGTAGTATTTAGAATGTCACGTGCTACGTGACGCCAAGAGGCAAAAAAAGAGTGTTCCACACTCGCCGCCATGGCTGCGATTGGCGCTGACTAACACTCCTAGGTTTAATCAACATATATACCCCAGAAAGTGGACGGGAGGATGACCGCCGCCGTAGCTCAGTGTAGAGCATCGGACGCGTTATTCGAGGTCGCAGGTTTCGGTCCCTGCCGGCGGCAAGTCATCTTTTCGTCCACTTTACTTTCTTCACATTTACATTCTAAATACTACAGATACACCCCCTGTACTTTCCTTGGCGTTATTGTCTGTTAGTTGTCATTAATATTGTGTCTAACAAAGATAAACGAGCCCTTGAAAAATCATAGCTTTCCTTCATTCATAACGAGGGTCTCGTCCTGGCAGACTTAATGCCTTCAGGTAGTATGCGAGGGATTATTGGTCAGCTGCCAACTCGTAAAAAGATCACGTGCTACGTGACGCCAAGAGGCAAAAAAAGAGTGTTCCACACTCGCCGCCATGGCTGCGATTGGCGCTGACTAACACTCCTAGGTTTAATCAACATATATACCCCAGAAGTGGACGGGAGGATGACCGCCGCCGTAGCTCAGTGGTAGAGCATCGGACGCGTTATTCGAAGGTCGCAGGTTCGGTCCCTGCCGGCGGCAAGTCATCTTTTCGTCCACTTTACTTTCTTCACATTTACATTCTAAATACTACAGATAACACCCCCTGTACTTTCCTTGGCGTTATTGTCTGTTAGTTGTCATTAATATTGTGTCTAACAAAGATAAACGAGCCCTTGAAAAATCATAGCTTTCCTTCATTCATAACGAGGGTCTCGTCCTGGCAGACTTATGCCTTCAGGTAGTATGCGAGGGATTATTGGTCAGCTGCCGAACCTCGTAAAAAGATCACGTGCTACGTGACGCCAACGAGGCAAAAAAAGAGTGTTCCACACTCGCCGCCATGGCTGCGATTGGCGCTGACTAACACTCCTAGGTTTAATCACATATATACCCCAGAAAGTGGACGGGAGGATGACCGCCGCCGTAGCTCAGTGGTAGAGCATCGGAACGCGTTATTCGAAGGTCGCAGGTTCGGTCCCTGCCGGCGGCAAGTCATCTTTTCGTCCACTTTACTTTCTTCACATTTACATTCTAAATACTACAGATAACACACCCTGTACTTTCCTTGGCGTTATTGTCTGTAGTTGTCATTAATATTGTGTCTAACAAAGATAAACGAGCCCTTGAAAAATCATAGTGTAGTGAAGGAGTCTCCTTAACGCATGTCATATTGCGTTGTGGAACCTTACAGTTGTGCCAGGCTTCAAAACATTGAAATGCGCAACAAGTGGGTGTTTTAGAAGCCCACCCATTACAAAGCACTCAGTCATTTTATCACCATCATGAGCAAAAACATCAATGAACCTAGCAGCTGCGTAGGTTTGCGTGTTGCCTTACGAACGCGTAGTGGGCCCTTCACTGATTGGCAAAAGGGAGAATTATGATGTAGTGGCACTGCGCCACTGTACTGCCGTAGGCATTGTACGATAGTTTGAAACGCCGAGTGTTCGCGCACGGATGTTCGTTTCCTTGCATCACGGTTGAGGCATGCACATGAGAACCGAAGCTATTTCGGCTAGCAAAAGAGAAGGCGATGCGCACGGCGCCCATTGACGCTATCGCGTTTTAATCTTGAAGCCAGAGCTCAGGCGTCCCTCCAAGCTTTGCTGGTTCTGGTACAGTAAAAGGCAAACGTTCACGGTGAGCATAAACATACAAGACATGGCGCAGCGAGCACGTCTAAGCGCTTCGTAGTACCTCGTCATTGCAAATATTATATCTTATCTGATATGTAGTCACTTAGCGACTCTGAAGGCGCTGATTTTAAGAACGACATCCAATCAACTAGATCCGCGCGTTGGTTGCGTCATCTTTTCTGGCACCAATGCCGACACTAAACGTCCCATTACTAACAAGGTTCTCAAACGGTGCCGAAGAAAGAGAGAGAGAGATGACCCTTTATTGTACGAAGGATTCGGGCACGTACGTCACAGGTCCTCGCACGACCCCACGCGCTACTCGTTCATGAGTTCATGCCGTTCATCACGTGGGCGGCCCGATCAGTGGCGATCTTCGGCTTGACCGAGTCCATCCTGTGCAACAAGGCACCCCAATCCTCCCAAGTGGTCTGTGGCTCAGGGTCCCACGGGGGAGGGTTCGCCGCGCATTCAAGCTGAATGCAGGTGGGTGGCATGGTGGTGTGTGCCTTGAGAACATGATGGTGTGGGGGGAAACTGAGAGGGGAATAGGGGGAGGGAAGGGTGCGGATCTAAGGGCGGCGCCATAATATTTAGTAAAAATTGTAGAGGGATCAGTGGTGCGGGGGTTATATATCTGGCGTTCAGCGCGATATGCCTGGGTCATCTACTTGAACGAGTGCATGTGCTCCCTGGAAGAGCCCGACACCGATTCCGCCGCCGCCCGGTTGATGAGACCTCGGGCGTTGCCATTGGCGACTTCGTTGCCGGGATTCCCGGAGTGAAGAGACTTTTGTTCTTTCATATAAACGTGTCCAATTCGGTTCAAGCATGGCTGGCGTCCATGCTTTCATTGAATTGCGACACTGTAATTAATAAGATTCTAGCTTGTTCTAATGTCGTTTGATTGGAAAACGGTTGCTTCGTTTGGCACTTGGCTGGAAAGATCTTTACAGCAGAGCTGTTATGCCCGTCTGTGAGTTTCGACAGCGGTCACAGCGCTGTCGAAACTGACAAACGGCGGACATATATATATATATATATGCATGTGTGTGTGTGTGTGTGACTGAAGTAATATCACGTGCGGGTGCTCGTACAGAAAAGAAAGGCAGCTTCGCCATAGCGGTGCCAAGCCTGAAGGAAGTGCGCAGCTGGGCAGCCTTCTTTCTTTCTCTTCGGTTTTCTCTTTCTTTCCTCCTCTCTTTCTTTCTTTTACTTTTTTGCAGTTTTGTCTGTCCTTTTTTCTGTCTTTATTTCTATTTCTCTCCATTTTTCTTCTTATTTCTTCCCTTTCTTTCTCTCTATTTCTATTTGTTGCTTGCTTCCTTTTTTTCTATTTTTATACGTGGTTTTGCCTGCGTTGCGCCAAACGACGACAGCATAGGACAGCCCGGGCCCTTAAAGTGCTCCGCACTTAATATCATCATGCATGCGCTCGAAAAACTAGAGGAAGAAGACGTCTCTGCACTTCCTATTACTTCCTATTCACCGAATTCAAGGAACGTGAACATTGCATATATATATATATATATATATATATATATGATGTCCGTTTTTGTTGTAATAAACGGGTGCATGCGACGAAGATGTCTTTACAAAGGTAACGCGAACAATTTCTACCGAGAATCGACTGCTGTATAAATATGCCGACACACTGCGAATCATCTCACATTCTATCTTATTTTTTCTCCCACGGGCTTTCAAATTTCATTTGACTAGCTGATTCAATCTTCTTGCTTGCTTTTTGTGATCGATTCGGCCAACCTAATTGAATGGGACATACGTTTTGAAGCTAGAAGGATACTGTTTTTGTAAATATTTGATATTGATCTTGGCGACCCACTCGCATGCAGCAGAGAGGAACGTAGGTGGCATGAAGAAATAATTTGCATGCTCTGCGGAGAAAAGGAAGAAGAGATCTTCTTTGATCTCGCAGAATACGGTAGAGCGATACAGCTCAAGCGTAGCAGCGGGTCCTATGTTTACAGAAAGAAGCAAACAAGATAGATAGCGCTGCAAGTTTTCAAGGAAAAAAGCTACGATTCAAGTTTGTCAACATCTGACCGAGACCTTTGTGCAGCCTCGAAAGCTCCCGCTCTTCAATGGACGTGGTTTCCTCAGGAAGGGAACCTGGCTAATGGGCATGATACGACGAAATACGTCTTTCAACAATATTATTACTTTAATAAATACCATCATGGTCTAGTGCTCCTGCAAAACGGGATATTTCTTCTAGAGCTCTCATGCCAGAGCTTGAAGGACAATAATTATGCAGGTTAAATATTGCGGTGAGCGTAGGCACAAGAGTGTTTAAGCAGAAGGAAAAGTGAACTTATAAATGTTAGAGGAACTCCGTACAACTTGAGTATAGGTTCGTGAGGAGGCTGAAAAGAGCGCGAGGCTCGATGTGCGTTTGTGTTTGTGGCATGCATGTGTGCGTGTGTGTGCGACTTATACAAGCTTTGTCTCTGAGCGCGATTTTATGTAGTTTCATTTGATGACTGTTGTGATTTTAGCTTATGCTTATACCACTGAAAAGGAGTCGCCGGTGCTACGTATATAAAGGCACCAACATCTCCTAGACTATATATTAACGAAAATAGGTTGAACAAAAGTATTCTTATTATCTGAACGACTTGAACATTCTATCTGTAGTTAACATTACAGACTCTTGCAGTGTATTATTAATTTTTATGTTATATGATGACGGCAAAATGTGCATGTCATAGGAGGATACTAACCAGCGCCATCCTTCTAGGTTCCAACACAGAGCATATTATAGGTTCGCTGCCTTTTTATAATTGTAATGAAGGAATTTTAAGAAGGGTGATCAAAATTTCAGAATGGGCCCTCCATAGATGTTGTGGATGCACCTGCCGCCTACAGTGTTCTCCTTTTTTTTTATTGCCCCCTTTCTTATTATTTTATGCTTCTACATTCGAATGAAATAAGGAAAGGTAGTTTTCTCTATGTATTCGTTGTCTTAATTTTCTCTTGCCTGCAATAACAGTAGAAACCTAATTTACTAGGGCAAGTTATACTTTTCTTTTCTGCCTACGTTTTACCACCGGCCACCCTAGGATACAAAAATTCTGCTAAATATATGTAACATCGTAAAATTTGCTATCTTTGATGCTAAGTTTCTTTGCGGGGCGCTGCCGAGAAGTTAAATAGTGCAAGAGCTTTAAGGAACCAAGACACTGCTAGAATTTTATGGTTGAGGCAATAACTAGTGCTAATTATCGTATGATCATCCGAGAGACCGCAAAATACCCATAGTTTTTAAGTCGGGTTCCCATGAATATACTATAGCCACGACGTAGTGGTTTTTCTTCCGCTGCATTTCTAGTCTTCCAATAGATTAAACTATGTATGGCTGAGGTAAACGAGTTATGGTAGCTCGGAAATAGTGCATTCTAATAAATGGTTTAAATTAAGAGCGTAAAACCTAAACATTTAATTAGACTCAAACAATTTGAGGGTTCTCGCATATAAATCAAACGTACATTATTAGCGGCGATTGAAGTGGCCTAAACAGATGTTATTTGACTGCACAAAAAAAAACTGAATAAACAAGAAAGAAACGCAGGTTTGAGGTTGCTCAGGGCCCTCACAGTTAAAACAAATATTGTGGTTACCTAACTATAACCTATTACAGTGTATATTCATGTATGCGTTCGCTCGAAAACAAAGGAGCAATGTAAAGTAACAGCACCATATTAGTTATATTATACTTCCCTTTCAAAGGCTGAATATATTGCGAATGCATGAACAGCCCAGAAATAGTGGGATGGAGAGGTGGAGAAGCCAAGTGCTGAAGCATACACAAGTACTACTGTTATACGGCGTTACATTTTGCATTGAACATTCTTTTAGGAGTGAAGCTCCTCAGGGTGTGAGCCTGTCCCTCCTTTGTAGTATGTAGTAGTAGGTAGCCACGCATAGTGGGATGTATCCACTCCATGTGATAAAGATGACAATTACGACTGATGACCATGAAGAATAAGCGCGTTCCAGTGTAGTGGAATGTACCTACTACACGTGATAACGATGACGATGACGCTGATGACCATGAAGTATAAGCGCGTTCCATCACGATGACGACTGATGACCATGAAGAATAAGCGCGTTCCAGTATAGTGGAATGTACCCACTACACGTGATAACGATGACGATGACGCTGATGACCATGAAGTATAAGCGCGTTCCATCACGATGACGACTGATGACCATGAAGAATAAGCGCGTTCCAGTATAGTGGAATGCACCCACTATACGTGATAACGATGACGATGACGCTGATGACCATGAAGTATAAGCGCGTTCCAGACCACACATTCTTTTTCTGCCGTGGATGAAAACGATCGTGAACGCACTCTCGCGCTCGAAAGGCAAAACGGCAACGCCGACAACAAACGTTCCCCTGAGCTTAACGTCATATATGAGGACCCCCGCGTTTGTGTGTCAGGTCTTTGTATGATGATCGAGTAGGCAAAATTTACGGGGATTGACGGTTTACCAGATTACCTCCGGAGCTTCGCCCACTCATCATCATTCACTTCGTGGATATGGCGTGATTTTTTTTCTTTATTAACAGAATAGCTTTAAAGAGCTTTCACAGAAATTCTTGTGTCGGCGTCGTTGGTAGCGAGCGAAAAATCAGCATTGTCTGTGACCGAAAAATCGAGAAATATGCAAATCAAATATATAATAAAAATATTTGGTTCGAGTGAGAATCGAACCCAAGCCTTCAGCGTGGCAAGGAGGTGTTCTACCACACAGCCACGCCATTGCTAGAAAAATCTTCGGAAAAAAGACTATATGAATGTCTTGCTGTGGGAGGAGTCACCTTAACGCATGTAATATTGCGTGGCAGAGACGTAGAATCGCGCGAGGCGTCAAAAGATGTGAATTGCGCAACCAGTGGGTGTTCTAAAGGCTCTCCCATTACAAAGCACTCAGACATATTTAATTATCATCAACACCGAAAGCATCAACAACGTGAGCAGCTGTGTTGGATCAAGTGTTGCCTTACGGACGCGTAGTGGGCCCTTCGCTGATACGCAAAAGGAAGAATTATGGCGTAGTGGGCACTGGGCAACTGTAGTTGCAGTAGGCATTCTAGGATTGTTTGAAACGGCCAATGGTACGCGAACAGACGTTCGTTTCCTTACGGCACGGTTGAGGCATGCACCGAGAACCGAAGCAGCAGTTGAGAAGGCGATGCGCACGGGGCCCGATTACGCAGTCGCGTTCTGCTCTTGAAGGCGAAGTCTACTGCGATGCCGTAGGTATACGCTAGTGTGAATATGGGGCTCTGCTTAATTGTGCTAATGGAAGAAATTGATATTTTATGGCCCCGAAAATAAAGGTACTATTTTAGTGTGAAAATTAACTCCTTAACACATTTTGACCGTCACAAAGCATCATGTGCGATCATCGCTTATAGGCTTAACACAAGTACGTATGGTGATTGATGCATTGCTGTTCTCCGGTTGGCCCGATAATTTTAAAGGAAATATCATTCTTTTTAATAAACATTCGAATAAGGGTAGAACGTTTACCATAGCTGCTTTTATTGAAACAGACTATGCACACCACTTGTAGTCACATTTCTCATTTCTATCTTTGTTAGTGAAACATCGTACATAAAATATGAGTGATTTGATGCAGTCTTCAAAAAATGGCGAAGCGTTTAATAAGCACTAAGCCGCGCAAGCCTTGAAACAGTGAAACTGGACGATTGTGAAGACTAATCTGGTTGCTTCTAGGTTTATTTCTAGGCCTCCGCTAGGGGATAAGGGTTGTTTCTAGGTTGCTTCCAGGTCGTTGCTAGGCTTTAACTAGCTGATGTTAGGTTGTTTCTACGTTGATTATCAGCGCAGAGAGGTTCGAGTTAAACCACACACAGTCGCAGACACGACACGGATGTCTGGAGACAGGAACTCACGCTGAAAGCAAGCGTTCGCACCTCTCATGCAGTCACAGACACGACATGGATGTCAAACCAGAGGCAGACTCGTGCTGAAACGAAGCGTTCGTACCTCTCAGAGATCTACGGGCACATCATCGTTGGCGTAAGCCTTCCATTGCTTCGGGGTCTTCTCGCAGCCGCCGCTGTCTTTCCCATTCCCTTGTGTTAGGCTAACTGTTGCCTTCTTTCTTTTTAGTGAACCATGGGTGAGTAGTGGAACTTACCCAATTTCTGTGGCACATACTCGTTGATGAATCGTGATACGGCACACATATTACGGCAACTTAAAAATGCTTCGCTGTTAAAAATCACACAACACTTCCTGTCTCAACCTTCGCACTGGATTTATTTCGCACGGTAGAGCCACAGATACTGGAACGAAAGCTGACCTTACGCTAATAATCATATTCTATTATTAAGTGGCAGCGAGCAATTAGAGCCAACCAAGCATTCTTGTTCGAAACACAAGTTTTAGCTTTTCCAGTGCGAACGCGAAACCGAGGCGTATGCCAAATTATGACAGTGTACGCGCAGTTTAAACAGCTCGGTAAGAGCGCGCCTACGGAAATACGATTAGTCGAGTCCTCTAGACTAAACTTCAACGTTTGAAAGAAGCCGGAATAACCGGGAAGCTCATTAGTAGAGGGAATGTCAAACCCTGTGCATCTAAATTTCTTTTGCGGGCTGTAGTAAAGGCGTGCCCGCGCAGCATACGCGGGTGATTTTTTAAGCAACTTCGGCGGCTGTTTAATCTTCTTTTCTACGGACGCGTTATAACTAACCAAGCTTTAGAACCCGGTGTGCTTTAAAACCGTAACCTCAAAAACTTGGAGCTCAAGACAGGCTGCGTGCTTTTTCAAAATGGGACACCTAACCCTGAAAAGTAATAATAATAATATCTGGGGTTTAACGTCCTAAAACCACGATATGATTATGAGAGACGCCGTAGTGGAGGGCTCCGGAAATTTCGACCACCTGGGGTTCTTTAACGTGCACGTAAATCTAAGTACACGGGCCTCAAACATTTTCGCCCCCATCGAAAATGCAGCCGCCGCGGCCGGGATTCGATCCCGCGACCTGCGGGTCAGCAGTCGAGCGCCATAACCACTAGACCACCGTGGCGGGGCAAGCCTGAAAAGTGGGATTTGCGGCTTATAAATGCCGTTGATTCACGTCAACGCGTAATGGAGCAATACCGGGAAATTCGCCCTTCATGCTGCGCAGCCGTAAAGGTTATTGTATGCAAAGCAGAATTCTTCAAAATAGAAATCAAATTTATGAGCTGCACATCCGGGACTAAAGACTACGGTGGGTCTCCTGGTAAACGCGGTTACGACTTACTCGAATGACAGAGCGATGCACGAGTTTGAAGGTTCGGTTTAGCATGGGATTCCCGGAAATAAAGAGGCGCAGCAACCAGAAAAAAAAGTTGCCCGTTTCGAGGCTACGTATACCTGTTATTGTGAGGGGGTCAAGCGATTCGCAAAGCACTAACCTCTAATGGAAAACTTGAATGAAAATCAAAACAGAACAATAAAATTCGCCCCAATAAACCCTCATTGGCGAATGGAACAAGTGTTATCAGCAAGAACTTTGTTTTGAGCGTGCTTCCGCTTTTTTTTATTTCGTTAGTTTATTGCCGTAATTTTCTTCCAAAAATTGCCGTTTCTTTTTCTCGAAAAATAGAGAAAAGAACGCGTTTAGGGCGCACATGATACAAAGATTGTTCACATAATACAATACTCGGGAGTTTTAGCATGAATTTGACCAAATTATAAAGTACCAGCCCAGCGTTGGAGCGAAGTATGAAAACCTTTATCAAATGGTTTGTGCAAAGGTAATAAAAAACTAACAAAGCCATTTCGCATTCCATGACAAGAACTGCAATTAATATCCTTCCGACAAAGTTCTCGGCAGAAAGGACGGCCATGGTTTCAAAGCTCTGGAAACTCCGAAAATAGTATCCGTCAACTGAGTCATGAGTGCACTCACTTTGAACTGCTCCTTATCTCCTCGTATTTTTTGACGTGTTTTTTGCGTTGTTTTGCACGTTACGCTGTTTCTTCTTCAATATTAACATAACAAGGAGTTGCGAATTCTCGGAATGCACTTTGTCAGCCTGAGTGATTGTGCATTTCGAAATGTGTAAAACGTAGACGGCAAAACCAGCTTCGCAAATCGCATTAAAGAAGGACTCACAAAAATACCCGCATTATATATAGCTAACATGCAAATCTCATTAGTTATGAAAAATGAAAACTCTTTTATCATTTCGTTAGTTCGTGTTAGCGAATGCGCTTTAGCGACGATGTCGGAAGCTGGATTTATCACACGCCAACTCAGGCAGTATAATTGGCTTACGCGCTGGATGGTTCGTGCCATTTAGATAACGCACCATGATTCAACGATGCTTCAAGAAATCCGGATTAGTAATTCGGTTCCTGGACGAAAGTTTTACCCATTTTTCGAACTAAGCCATCGTAAATGTCGTATGAAAATTCGAACACGAGAAACGCATTAGAACGGACGCAAATCTTTGTCGCACTGCGGTCCGAACTTCGGTTGTCACGGCAATGGGAATGCTGCGAGCGTGAAACGAATCAGCGATATTATAGTTTTGAGCGCAGTTCTTCGAACCTTTTACCCCCTACGACTCTTTTCAAAGACGCTGGAACATGCTAAATCCTGAGGGAAAAGTTCTCAGATATTGCCTTCTTATAGAACTTACTTGTGGTTTCGAAAAGAACGAACTCACTTCGTTGCACCTACTGCAATTGAATTAGAATTAACAGACGATAAAGCCAAGGCATGTATAGCGGATCTTATTTGTAGTAATTACGATGTAAGTGGGAAGAAAGTAAAGTGGGCGAAAAGGTAACTTGCCGCTGGCAGGGACCGAACCTGCGACCTTAGAATAACGTGCCCGATGCTCTACCACTAAGGTACGGCGGCGGTCATCTTCCTGTCCACTTTATGGGGTATATATGACATTTAAACCTGGGAGTTTTAGCCAGCGCAGATAGCAGCAAAACGGCTAATGTGGGACACTCTTTCTCTGCCTGCTGGCGTGACAAGGCACGTGATCTTTTTTACGAACTGGCAGCTGACCAAGAATCCCTCGCATGCTACACTCTTAAAAAAAAGAGAGTCAAAAGGGAGTCACGTCTGCTTGACTCTCTTTGTGGCAGCCGATGACCACCTTTTTTTCTAAGGGGAGTCACAATGCTCTGGTCGACGCTCCTGAATGAAATAGATGACTCCCTTGCTCCAAGGGAGTCAGTGATGGTTCTGCATATACAGGGTGGGTTTTTTTTAAAAAGAAAGCTTCACTGGCTGCGACCAAGATACAGTTCGCTGCTTTGGCTTGTGGTATACCGAAAAATTTTGGTTGAGAATATATAACATGGATTCGTAAAATGTGGAATTACGCACGTATTGTGTTATGGCTTCAGTTACGATATTGCTGAAACGGCGCTTCGAAAACGTCTACAAGTAAACAGGGTTCTTAAAAAATCTTGCCCCCAAGCGAAACATTAAGAGTTATGACAACGTTTAACAATGGCAAGCGCTGACAAATTTGCGAATCTTCGCACGTTTGCAAGCGAGGTTTGTAGATTCCTACGACAGCATGTATGGCAGAAAACATACATTTATTAGTGAAATGGACGTGCATGGTGTTGAACGCACTGGCGATCGGGAACACATCTAACTCGACGGCCGTAAAAACATGTGCCGCAAAGCTGGCATGATAACCGCGCAGACCGGTTATCAAGGCGACGCTTTACCGCGTCTCCTAAAGAGCGACAATACTACCAGAATTATAGCGCGCGTGGTCATCATTTCTGCCCGCCACAGCTAAACTATATCTTCACGATAATCCGCGCGGGCCACCAAATCGCTCAGCAAACGTTGAGCACAGCTAGGCACGCACACACGGCCTCACCGCACTCTCCCTAGCCCCTAGAGCAGGGGATGCACGTTCACCTGCGCCCCCTCCCACCGTACAGCCCTTACAGACACACACAGGGCACGCTTCGCCTCCTCCACCCTGATATTATTCAATAGAGCTTTAACTATGCATGGATGTGTGTTCTATAGCACCAAAACAAAACCGAACCATTTAGGCGTTCGTGGAGGCTACTTTAATCCAAAGCCGAAGCCATCAATACGAGACAGCCATTTTGGCGTCGTTGGACGGCATTGTTCGCGATCCGTCTCGTTGTGGTCGTTCTTTAGTCCGCCAGAATAATCTGTGTCGTCAAGCGTGATTGCAAGTGATCGTTTTGCGTGACTTTCTTCGTGCTATGCATTCGTGGCGTAGTATCGTATCGTCGGCTCGCTCTTGCCGTGTCTGGCTGATCGTTTTGCGTGACTTTCCCTCCGTGCTATGCATTCGTGGCGTAGTATCGTGTCGTCGGCTCACGCTTGCCGTGACTGGCTGAAGCAGTGTCACTCAGTGTTTGGGAAAAGCAGCCTCCGGACGGAGAAGTCCCTGCAGTAAGCTTCGTTTCGTCGTGAACTTGCCTGAGCAAGATGGCAGCGCATGACGGATCCCAGTGGCACCGACAGACGAAGCCTGTGGACGACGCTCCTACGGTCGTTATAGATTTCAGGTGAGTTCTGCCGGCTTCTGCCTACAACTCTTTTATTCGCTTCACACGTAGCTTTGCCACTTGTCTTTCTGATGTTCCAGTTGCACGGATTTTGCTATCGTGTTTCAATGGCTTGGCAACGACGAAAACCGCACTGGACTATCCAGTAGCGGGTAAAACGGAGTGGTGCGCGCCAATATCGTGTTTCCTTATTCCATACATGCCAGAAAAACATGAAATTGCGAGTTGAAATCTCGGTTGCAAGTCGAGTGTGGTGACACGTAGAGCAACGTTGCACCGATATATATTTGAAGGGTAAGTAAGATCAGCTGATCAAAATCAATCTAATGCACCCGGCCCGAACATGCCTGATATCCAGATCATGATTTTGGCTCGTGAAACTCTAGAATTTAGTGCTTCTTTCCTTTGCTACCCAGACGTTGAAACACGTTTAATACGTATTTATCGCTGCATATTCGAACTTCTCGCCGTGTTTGCTTGTTTGTTTGTGTGTGTGTGTGTGTGTGTGTGTGGTGTGTGTGTGTGTGTGTGGTGTGTGCGTGCGTGCGTCCGTGCGTGCGTGCGTAACTGCTATAAAACTTTGATGCAATAGCTTTTGTAGCACGGTTTCATTTAATTGAAACAGTGGTGACGATCTTATGATGCTAAAAATTATCATGCAACAAAGGTAAATGTGAGTTCACTTCAAAGTTGTAGTTTTTTTTTTTTTTTTTTTGTGCCACAAACTGCATACGAGCATAACCTCATCCTCCTGTGATACTTGCTTTGTCTAATGTGGTGTGGTGCTAGTACCTAATAGTAAACACAACACGGCTAGTAATAATGGCAGTAAACATACTGCTCAAACGCTGTGTTTCATGGATATTGGATGCCTTTGTTATACCAGCCGTGGTTCAGTTCGTTATTATTTTCAACACAAAGATAGTCTACAGTGATGTTGTGGGCAGTGGACAAAAATCCTTTAAAATGGACTCGGAAGAAGCGTTACGCTGCGAAGCCCAAGGACGCGGGTTCTATTCCTGACCCGGCAGCTGCATATAGAAGGGGGCGAGATACAGAAACTCCCATTGCCCCTCTGATTGTGCACGTTGAAGAACTCCAGGTAGTTGAAATTAATCCTTGATCTCCCACTATGTAGCACCGCTTAATCGCATTGTGCTTTTCGCTCATAAATCTCTAGCAATTATTGCGTCGTCATTATACCTCGAAACACTCGCTGTATCCTATTTGAATTCTATTCGCCATAGTCTGCAATGAATATTTAGCACTTTTTACAGCAGGGTGCCTCATTTGACATTCTTTTACAATGCACCTTAATTGTCCCAATTTCGTGCCATATCAGCTGTTTGTTTTTAACATGTATATAAGTCACTTCAGCACTGTTCCTTTTTGTTTGACCGCTTCTCATCACCTCGATTGTTTGAGGTGATGTTTGTGCTGCACAGTTTTGCCCGAGTTTGCTCCCAACCCTCTATACTGGTCAACGCTGGCTGGTGGGTTGTCCTTCCAGACAAACGGAAAAACGAGACCTTTGCCTGTTGATATAGATCTAAAGAAAAAATGGCACATTAGGCCTTTAGAATAGCTGCACCTTCGTGCAGCTGTTCTGAAGCCAGGCACTAGAAGGGCACGCTCACAATGATGCGACAGAAAGAAGGCAGTGAAGGCAAGCCTAGTCTTGTCGTACATTCGCCATATTTCGTGTAGCTGTATACACATTTTGCCGTTTTCTTCGTTAAACTAATAATAACATTTGGCGTTTAACATCCCAAAACCACGATATGATTGAGAGACGCCGTAGTAGAGGGCTCTGCAAATTTCGACTACCTGGGGTTCTTTAACGTGCAGCTAAATCTAAGTACACGGGCCTCAAACATTTTCGCCTCCAACGAAAATGCAGCCGCCGAGGCCGGGACTCGATCCCGCGACCTACAGGTCTTCGTTAAAATACTGCTAGTCTAGTGGTTATGGTGCTCTACTGCTGACCCGCAGGTTGCGGGATCGAATCCTGGCCGCCGCGGCCGCATTTTCGATGGAGGCGAAAATGGTTTAGACCCGTGTGCTTAGATTTAGGTGCACGTTAAAGAACTCCAGGTGGTCAAAACTTCCGAAGCCCTCCACTACGGCGTCCTCTCATAATCTTATCGTGGTTTTGGGACATCAAACCCCAACAATTATTATTATTATTAAAATACTGCTGCCATGCTATACAGGGTGATTTTTTTTCAGACAGTACATATCTTTTATAAAAAAACTCTATGACAGTCACGCTCCAGTAGTACTCTAGTTCGAGGCGGAAATATTCTGCCGCAACAAAAAATGCGTTGACGGGACCTAATTAACAAAAACCCGTTAACTAATTTTTATTTATTGACTTGAGGGCAGTTGTTTATATTAGAAATTTGTAGTGCGTGCCGCTTTATGGTATACCCATTTTTCAGAAATCATGAAAGTTTTACGTAACTCGAGATATTTATTGTGAAATTTTAAGGGCTAAATCAAAACTGATCGTGTCCGGCACACAGAAAACGCGGTTTTTCTGTTACGTCAGACCGGAGCTGCCCGCGACATGGGAGTGACGAAATTTGAATGAAGGCGCGTCGTGGTCGTACCTTTTCGTGAAAACTGGCAAGTCGTCTAACTTGCGTCAGCGGATCGCCTTACCTTTGCATGTGGCGTTTGGTGCTCATTTGTTTCTTACGAGACGCGCGCATCCGAAACGGCAGTAATATCAACCTTTTCTTTCTATGTTTACAGATAAGTACCACACATCGCACCCAAATAATAAGCTGTTTACTTGTGTATTTCTGAATGCTTGCAGATTTTCCTGATCACATTCTGCTTCTGCCCACCTTCATTAAACTATCATCACCTTCTTTTCACGTGTAGCTCCGAGCTTACGTAACAGAGAAGCGATGTTTCCTGCACGTCAGGCGCTATCAGTTTCGATTTCGTCCTTGAAATTCAAGGATGAATATAACGAATTACGTGTAACTTTGCGATTAAAAAAAATGTGTATGCCATAAATTGGCACGCGATACAACTTTCTAATATAAACAACTACCTCCAGGTCAGGAATTAAAAGTTAATTAATGAGTTTTTGTTAATTAATCTCTTCATTGCCATTTTAGTTGCAGCAAACTATTTCCTTCTTGACATAGAGTGTGTGCGCGAAAACATCTTGAGCGTGACTATTATACAATTTTGATAAGAAATATGCGTTCTCTAAAAAAACATCCTTCTAATTGTACGGAGGTCATGCAGCGGAAACAGTTGCAGCTGGCTAATACCTCTGTCACATGGCCACCACGAACTCCATTTCACTCCGTTCGGCATTTAACTACCTGATGGAGCATTACGAGAATGGAGTTGTGGCCGTGCTACACGGCTTGGTGCAAGCTTTCGACGGTTGCCGCATGGGGCAGAAACAGCGCTGCTGCGCTCGTCGAAACGTCCAATTTTTGGCGGTGCAGTCGCCTTTAAAGCAACAAAAACGTGTTTTTTGTGTGTTGATGAAGTGCTCGGAATCACCATTGCTGTCACAGTGCTTGTGCGTGCGCCTCACACGTGCAGAAACATGTTTCTGCACGTGTGAGGCGCGACGCCAGCGACGCTTCACAGCGGCGGCTTGGTGAGGCGTTGGTGTGGAGAGTATACAAGCGCTGATGTCCGAAAAAATACAACTAAAACTTACACTACGGGGCGTGAAATGCTACGCAGAAAAGAGCATATAGTTTTTAAAATTATAATTGAGCTCATTAGGACGATTTTGCTAGTGCGGTTTTCAGCGTAGCAGTAGCTGGCTGGGAACGAGAGTACTCCATCGAGCCGAAATGGTCGTTACCGAACTTCCTCCACCAAAAGCTCCATTTAACTACCTCAGCGAAATGGTGACCGTGTGACATGAACCCCATCTCCCTCGAGGAAAAGGCGAGGGAGTTAAACGGAGTTCACGGGTGCCCGTGTGACAGGGGTATAAGGGAGTAACAGACCCTCAAAGTACAGCAAAGTTAATGAGTATCCCTGGTTTTGTTCATTGCCATGACACTTCATGGAATCTGGTGTGTGAGCGCTGCCCTTGTCAGATTAAAAGGTGATCGATCTGTCTGTCATCATGTGTTTATTTTTGTGCACTTGACTATTTCAGGTTGCTTCAAGACTGCACATTGAAGCTCTACAGCTGCATTGACCAGGAAGCCTCCTTGGAAACTTCGTGTCTCGAGGTAGTCAAGACGTGTCCAAGAATTCGGAATAGCCACGCTTAAGGTCTGGCCGTGAGTGGTCTCGAATCAGTGCAACCTGCTGTCCTTCTCGCCAGAATGCCACCTGACCCTGACATGGTCTGGGAACACGACACTGCCAAGCTCATGCACGCAAGCTGTGTCACCTATTGGGGTCCTGTATCTCAGATGACTACATGAGAATCCTGTACTACATGAGAACTACACATGTTGCATGTTTTGCGCTGTATGCCACATAAAATATGTAATGGATGTCGCAAAGAAGTGCTTGATGGCTGGCCATTGATTCCTATTCATAAAAACTGACTGCTGGCTATGCCTAATGTTTATGCCAGGTCTAGTATATTGCCGCATTTGACAGTAATGAACGATGTTAGCGAAACTATAGCTTTTCATATCTCACTCATTCTGACAGTAATGTGTCTCGCTGTATTTCTGGACGGTGTTCTGTATTCAGTTCTGTACAGAACTCTCCATACCACCGCTAAATATATATATTTATATATATCATACCTTATATATATAAGGTACTTGACACACGACGTACGTTTTAGCATTAGCATAGTGCTAAAACGTACGTCGTGTGTCAACTGCCTTCCTACAGTATCAGGACCTTCGTGATCTTTCCGTAGCTCTTATATTTAAGGGTCATTCCATGCCAAGTGTCGCAGACGTGGCGCTCGCACATCGCAGCTTTTGCTGATAAAATTTGTGCCTTTTTCCTGTGCCACTGGAGTATTGTAACAAAACATTCTTGCTCGAAAAAATTTTTGACGGTCCTGGCACCCCCTCGAATTTCGCTTCTATTTATTAAACTGTACCTAATAGAAAAATGTGTATAAAATCTACTTTGTGTGTTGAGCTTCTAAACTGCGCTTGCGCTATCGCAGAGGTTCTGTTTAGTTGTCCCATTCATTATTTCCGAATTTTTGTGTTTCACTACCAGCTACGTAGCTTCAAAAACTACAAAAATCTTCAAAGTTCGTGAATTTTTCTTGAGCTATCTGGAACTCACCCTAACCAATATTAATAATAGCCTGATTTCCAGGAAAGTGTATTTTAGTACAGAAATGTTTAGGGGTAAAATAGACTTCAGATCTTTCCAAAAAAAAATTGTGAAATTAGAGAAAATGTACGATTTGTTGCATGTTTGACCATATTTTTCATACTGATGCGGTCAAAGTAAAAATCCTCGTCATGCGGCGTTTGATAAAAGACTTCATCGTTAAGTAATGAAAAAAGTCTTATCAAATCATTTTTTTTGTTTTAAGGAAGAAAATAATTTTTGAATTTGGCCCTCCGAACGCGCAGTGCATTTCATTTTGTTGCCACTTCGCCGCAAAGCACGTGGTAGCCCTTGCAGCTGACACTCGTCACAGGCAACGGCCAGATGCGAGATGTATGTCAGTGGCTCGTGAG
Organism: Rhipicephalus sanguineus; assembly: GCF_013339695.2. Classification (NCBI taxonomy): domain Eukaryota; kingdom Metazoa; phylum Arthropoda; class Arachnida; order Ixodida; family Ixodidae; genus Rhipicephalus; species Rhipicephalus sanguineus. The sequence goes on from NC_051180.1 coordinate 86,635,928, forward strand.
TGGTCGAAAGTCTTGTCACGTTGATGTCAGGGCGACGAGTAATGAATTGGCGTTACATTGTGAGCTTGCTTGGCGGGCCCAATGGGAAGTATGGACGCCCGAGAGCAGCCTATGGCGTCGTTGGCACAATGTGCTAGAGGCCGTCTGTACAACATGTATACCCTGAGAAAGAAGTGTGTACAGTGTGCATTATTTCTTTCAGTATATGTATGCTAGTTGTGCAGACGTCCCTCTAGGACATTGTGCCAACGACTCCACATGCTGCTCTCGGGCGTCCATATTTCCCATTGGGCCCGCCTAGCAAATGCTCATTGTAACGCAAATTCATTACTCGTCGCCCTGACAGCGCGACAAGACTTTCGACCACTCACAAGCCGCTGACATACATCTCGCATCTGGCCGCTGCCTGTGACGAGTGTCAGCTGTAAGGGCGACCACGTGCTTTGCGGCGAAGTGGCAGCAAAATGAAATGCACTGCGCGATCGGAGGGCCAAATTCAAAAATTTTTTTCTTCCTTAAAACAAAAAAAAATGATTTGATTAGACTTTCTTCGTTACTTAACGATGAAGTCTTCTATCAAACGCCACATGATGAGGATTTTTACTTTGACCGCATCAGTATGAAAAATACGGTCAAACAATGTGACAAATCGTACATTTTCTCAAATATCACAATTTTTTCGGAAGATTTGAAGTCCTATTTTACCCCTAAACCTTTCTGTACTAAAATACACTTTCCTTGGAAATCAGGCTATGATTAATATTGGTTAGGGTGAGTGCAAATAGCTCAAGAAAAATTCACGAACATTGAAGATTTTTGTAGTTTTGAGCTACGTAGCTGGTAGTGAAACACAAAAAAAATCGGAAATAATGAATGGGACAACTAAACAGAACCTCTGTGATAGCGCAGCGCGGTTTCGTAGCTCAACACACAAAAATAGATTTTATACACATTTTTCTATTAGGTAAGTGTAATAAATAGAAGCGAATTTCGAGGGGGTGCCATGATTGTCAAAATTTTTTCGACCAAAAGTGTTTGCCACAATACTCCCATTTTGGCACAGGAAAAGGCACAAATTTTATCAGCAAAATCTGTGATGTGCGAGCGCCACGTATGGGACAACTTGGCATGGAATGACACACAAACACAACACACA
>NC_051180.1:86637183-86683141 GCF_013339695.2 Rhipicephalus sanguineus
ATTTTCTGTAGGTGTTGGTCTTCATTTTGGTATTATGAAGAACGCGCCCCCATTTGCGTCTGCAGTATACTTCCGAGGACGTGCTGTAGAAACCACATACGTATACAGGCATTGCGCGTCGTGCTTCTCTGAGCCCATACTGAAACTTCGAAGAGGATTGACGGTGCTATAGTACAGTGCCGGCCTCGCTGTCGGGCGTTTGCCCGAATCTCAAGGGATACCGCCTGTAGGAGTGCTTCGCGGCTTCGTTTCTGCAGGGCTGCTTCCGCAGGACAGGCTCAGGAGAGCCTCAAACCGGCAGGCTTTTCGGGTTCGTCCCCATTTCTGGCAGTTCTCCCGGTCCTCTTTTATCTTCTTCGGGCCACTCTGGATCCACACGCCCACACCTTGTCGTACTCTTCCTCTTTAGCTGCATTGGCCCCGTTATTCTGTCTGTACGCGCGCGGTCTCTCGGACAACCCGGTGGCCTCCAGGGAATGCTGTCGTCGTTCGCCGAAGAACGCGTGATGCGGCTTCTGACATATGAGCGCCTTCTCAAACGTCAGAAGCCTAAAACTACCGCTGAGCGGGGTCGTGATGCTTTGGCTTGTAAAGAGAAAGGGCTCGTGCTGTTATATTTATTTTAAATTTGTTTTCATGGCTCCATTTCTACGATTTAAACGTAGTTTTAGTTTTTGACTAAAATAATGACTAAAAATCACAGCATATCCACGGAGTGAAAGATGATGAGTGGGCGAAGCTGCGGAGGTTCATCGGTAAACCGTGAATCTTCCGTGAATTCTGCCCAGTACATCATCACCGACGTGAAATCGGGCGCGTTTATACTAAAGGTTCGATGAGTTATGACGACTTGCAGCGCACTTTAATTTTACATGTACGCTGTGAATTTTCATTGTTTAGAAAACCATTGCTTAGAAAACATCTGGCGTCTTTCGTTAAGCAGCTGGCGTCTTTCGTTTTGCTTTAGAAACATCTGGCGTTCTTTCGTTTTGCTTTTACAAAACATCTGGCGTCTTTTGTTGGTTTATTTCATCAATCAACGGCGTTTTGAACAAAATTTTTATTGTTTAATCACGCACAGGAGAAATCTCACCAGGCACTACCTTGGAGGTAAAGAATGGCTGCTAATGGGAATGAGAGACAGAAGAAGTCGGCTTTTAGGTAACGCTGCGAATTTTTTATTGTTCAACAACGCACAGGAAAAATCTCCCACCGGCACCACCTTGCAGGTCAAAGCGTAAGACTGGTTACATACTACGCTACGAGGGACGAATGGGTGCCGCTATAAGGAGCTTCGCCCCTAAAATATTATTGCTTCTGAGAAGCGACACGGACAGCTTTTAAGTACATATATTAGGGAACCTACAGACTTTCGATGTTTTTTTTTCGGGCTTATCTGCAAGCGACAGGAGAAAACACGGTACGGAACAGTGCGCATTTCATTGCAGTATCCTTGAAATAACTAGCGGCTGAACTCACTAAACTTTTTCTTAGGAAGAATCGCTCGCCATATATACAGGGTGCATTTGGAGCCGGCAGGCATCACGACTAACGGGTGGGGTGCTGTGTGGTACGAAGAGTTGTTCTAGCGTTCTGTTCCTTGGTGGAAATACAGAATAATTATTGTTTTTTGCATGTATAGACTTCTTTTGAATATGCAGCTATTTATCCAATTTCTGTGAATTCTAGATTACTATACTCGGCGACAAATTTTCTTGGCGGTACTGTGGAAGCTACAGAACCGAAACGCATGCCTGCTACCGCGCCAAAAAATATAGTACTTTAGTTTACTGATAATTTTCTCATTCGCTTTGCTGAAATAAATACTGCTTTATTGATTATGAGACTCAAGTTGTTGCGGGAAGTCATAGGTAAAATAAAGTTAGGGTTCACTGTGCCAGAATGCCTCCCTTTTCTTTCCATTTCTCAGACAGCACCACCTTTTCAGCACGCCCGTTTTCCAAAGTCAACATGGCGTCCATAACGTAGAGGGTCAGTGTGCGGCCGCAAACGCGCTGTTTAGTTCTCCAAGAAAAATATGCTCGTAATATAACACTAAAATGTACACTGAATAATCTAAAGGTTTCTCCCATACGCATTTTTCGTGTGTATGTTTCTCTAAACGCGTTAACGATGTGAGCGAGCAAAATCGAAATCAGCCGCAAGCAGCCATACTACTTGCGGAGCAACACGAATGTGCGGGAGCCCCGCCTCCGTAGACCTCGCTCCACTGTCAAGATAAGTTGTCGCCGAGTATAATCAGGTGTTAAGTGCCCTTTGGGAGTGCTTGAGTGCGAAGGAGTCGTGCACGTAAACGTAAAGCGAGTAAGAGATCTGGTCATTTGATTTCGATTGATTGATTGATTGATTGATTGATTGATTGATTGATTGATTGATTGATTGATTGATTGATTGATTGATTGATTGATTGATTGATTGATTGATTGATTGATTGATTGATTGATTGTCAAGAGAACCGACACAGATGTTTACTTAAATGTGCAATGCCACGGCTGCCTCGATTTGACAAGCTTACGTACTATATTTTCAAACAGCCGTCTTACGAACGTAAACAGAGACGTTGCTATTAAGCGTTCGTGTTTCTCTGTCCTTCGTGCTTCCAGTTTATTTCACGCTATAGTGGTTACAGCAAATATTAGGTTGCGCACGCTCGAGTTATTTTTTATTCTAACGGCTGTAGTTGAAATGGCTTTCGTATACGAAGTTCTCCGTCGCTTGCGTGTAATGGCCTCTTCGCTGCACCTACTGCCGTCTTAAAAGACAGCTAAATGGCCGGTGAGACGTTGCCTAAAAGTAGCAATAGCCGTAGCATATCGCGGCTGCTGTGCGGGTTTCTTCGTTTAATGTTCCTCTTTTTCGAGGGGCCGCAGTATAATACGGTACCAACTTTCATGTAGCAACGATGCCGAGAACTTTGACCGAGGGTAAACAACTCATCCGACGCAGCTGGTCGGCGCATTTCGCGCAGTCATGAGCGCTGTGGCGGGAATTTTTATTTACTTTTGCGCAGTTACATTCGCCGGGTCACTGCGCCTCGTAATATGTGCTGCTGGCCTCCCATTAAAACTGCGAGCGCTATGCTTCGCGCGGCCCTCTCGTAATTGACATTTTCTTCTTGGTGGCTCCCCTTCTGTACTACATGTTGCAACGAGGTAATAAAAGAAAAAGAGTAAACGGCCTCGTGCTTTGAGCGACGCGCCGAAATGTTTCACGCACTCACAAAATCCCGCCAGTAGCCACCTCTCGCATATGGTTGATGGCAGGCTGCGCCGTAATGCACAAACCACTGTGGCGAAGCCTATTCTCAGGAGTAGCTGCAGATTGTTATGGCGGCCCACTTTACGCTTGAGCTCCCGCTAGTGCCAATCCCGCTGTTCCTTTTAGACGGAAGCTGAATGCAGAAGCCATGAGTGAGCTTTTTCTGTTCATTTCACACCGAAGTGCCATTTTTATCTTCTTTCTTTCGTTCTGTAACAACCTTTTACTAGGATCCTTTAGACCCCGCTCTGTATGGTAAGCAGCAGCTGACGAGAACTGCCAACGTAGAAAACTCATCTTACGGATTCAGTTGTAGAGCCATATTAACTTAGAAATGAGTTTTGGCTCACGGTGTATTCATACTGCGCCCATCTAAATACGAGTGCTCTTAGAAAACAGCTGATACGCTGATTTGAATGACACGTGATGCATTTGGGAGAGAAAGTTCTCCCAAGGAGGAATCTTGATTTGGAGCCTAATATATACTCAAAAGAGGTTAGCGAAAACTCGGTATATAATGAATAAAGCGCGAAATTTACGAATTCGTAATTCTGCTTTAAAAACATATAGCAAGAGTGGAAGAGGGAGAGGTGAGCCGAATGAGATCTTTGGTTGGCTACCCTATACTTGGGAAAGGGGGCATGAAAGAATGAAAGAGGATAGTTTTTTAAGGCGCCATAGAAATAATTATGAATATGGCAACGTCCAGCTAAGACTGAAATAGTATCAACACACGGTCACAATCTTTCGTTCCGTTCCGAAAACTTCGTTCCAAAGTATCGTTCAGTCCCAGTTTCGTTCAGAAAAAAAATATAACGGATGCAGTAGTGTTAGTTACGTACAAGTGGCGTTACTTCAGAGCGTTGTATCGTAGGCCTGTTTTGTCAATCTGTACGCGTGTCTAGGTTCATTTCACAGGTATCTAATAGCGTTTTTGTTTGAGTTTTGTAGTTGCAAACGTGCCGAGTTTTCTGCAAACTTGGACATTATAAATCGCTGTCTTATAAAATTTAATGGGTTTAATAAAGTGTCGATCTCCAGCAGCCACTAAACTGTAACCCTTTTTTTAAGCTGCAACAAACTTCACCGATATCGCAATGGCTGCAAGATAAAACAGTATGTCCTGTCGCGCGAAGTTTGATAGCGACTCGGAATATAGAGCTTCCTTTTTTAAGAGACACTGGCTTAACAGGAGACAGCGACAAAGATACACCATGAATTGGCGTGCAGTTGGTCTGTATAGAACACTTCATCGTGCATAGCTATTATAAGCATTTTGTTACCATTGTGTGGCTTTTCGTTTCTCAACAGCGACGATAGAAACAACCGGAAAAGCCATGATGGTTTTCTCGTTATTATGCCTTATCTCTGCAATGTATGCAACATGTCATCTCACATCCCCATTCCGCTCGATCTTTAACTAGGCAACATCACAGCAACTACTCTTGTTTTCTTCGAGCCCGTGCAAGGCAAATGACAGGATCAAAAACGCCCGTCGGGGACTCGCTGATAGGACGGGATTCCCTCCCGTATTCGAGCCCCTGCGCGTGGAATCATCTCTTTTTCAATATTTTCGAGCTTTGCCGAAAAAGAAATGCGTATAAGGGCGTTTAAAGTTTCTATACCTACCGAAACTACAGCTTGTTAAGGGAATGGAATAGACGATATTGGATGCACTTATTGTCGCTTCCGGGTTGGCCCGCCCTGTGCCACGAGTCCCACTTTGGAACACATTCTTGTAGTAGATTATCAGACCTCGTTTTTCAATCTCATAATTTCGTTTACATCAGGAGACTTTCTAGCGGTCGCATATTTAGGATAATTGTGGCATAAAAGTTCAGGACAACTGCCTCACAAGTGTTCGATGCTGAAGAAAAGTTCTTTTTTTAAACTACAATTCGCACAAAAATTTCAACGAGCAGAACGTTTTGCACAGCTTTGTCTTAATCTACAACTGCCATGTCCACGCAGCAGGCAAACACCAAAAAATAAAAAAAATTAAATGGGCTCAGTGAACTTACAAAATAACTCTCTCCAATTTCTCTTGTCTTCAGATGTCGAATTTTCGGCCATCCTGCCCAGGCGTGCCGTTTTAGGCCGTGCGCAGATCCCCAAGTGAATTCTAGGTTCGCCATAGCCACAAGTCGTTTAGCTGCATCCCATCGCAGTTCGCAGACACTGGGGGGCGTTGTTCTCGAACTTGTTGGCGGGGTTCGCCCATGCGATGACCGAACACGAAAAGGGACGGCAGGAAATTGGATGATGAGTGATGGACCGGTCGACACGAAGTTCTTCCCTCTTCAGAGAGGAGAACTGCTGCCGTGCAACGCCTTCCTTTCTTTTTTTTCTCGGGAGAGATGTAAGCGGCGAAATCCCTGATGTGAAAACTCTTTCTCTCTGTGAGTGGAAGGAAACAGAGAGGGGTGGCGGGGCATTTATAACGCATTGTTTCGGATGTTACCCGCACTGAATGCCGGGGTCTCTCAAAGAATGAATAAGTATTTTGTGTTATCGGCAATTTTTAGAGAAAACGAAGCGACGAAAGAGAACAGCATTGATCTGAATGTTATTAGTAGCAGGAATATAAATGTTTCTATGCTTGTAATGCGAGTGCACCATTCGGTACGAAGAAAGCAGGAACTTTGTGGTAACTATACCGCATAATGTATCAGATGATATTTCACGTTATCTGCACTATCTGTCTTTATATATAACAGGCACAGCTACGGATACCCGATACTACGTAAAATAACTGTTCAGATGACACTCAACAACGGTTATCTGGGTTATCGAACGTTTTTCTAGGGAATTTACTAAAAAGTGTTTAATTGAACCGCACACTTGGAACCTTGCGCAATGGTTACTCATAATATGGCATTTACCCTTTACAAATACTATAGCTTCTGCCATTGTTGGTTATGCCAGGGCAGCAGGGTAACATTAAAGGGTTTCTTTTATCTTCTATAAACAAGCAGAAGCTAAAAATGGTCACTTTAATTTAATCCGTAATCAACCCAGGCGCGTAAAACATGCCTCCACATTGCCCTGGACTTACCAATAAAGTTTATTGAATTATTGTGCTTGTTTTTAAATCTGGAGATCTTCAAAACGCGCACGTAGGGTTTTCGAGTGTTTCTGCTCACGCTAACTACTTACTTCGCTGTAAAACCCAACTCTCTTGCTGTCTAACATGTACCGTTTCATTAAAAGCCTCACCTCCTCCAAGTAAAGATAGCACATCGAGGGCTTCCAGCCCTTAACCTTTGGGTGGCCAACGCTTGAATTCTCGCGAGATTTTACTTAAATGTATCGCAAGTTAAAAAAATATATATATACATATTAAGCACTTTGGCCGTTTCATTAGTCTCGGGGGAAAAAAAGAGAAAATTCATGCATGCAGTAGTGACGTTATTTCAAGTGATACGAAATTAATTTTTGTCGGACCTAAAACTTGAACAAACAGCTCAACGTGATCAGGGCACTGACGAAGCGATTAGGATAGTTTTCCTACAAATTTCTCTGCAATGTCTCTCAAGAGTTCATTCTAAAAAGACAGGGCGTGCAAACACGGACACAAGGAAGAAGTCACGACACCACAAAAGTTGTGGTGTCGCGACAAAAGTGTCAAATGTTGTGTCCTGTTTCGGGTCGGTAAAACCAATCGAACACCAGTGTGATTTGATGCGTCTTTGGTATAAGGCCTATCGCATAGAACTCATTTACCTAACTTCAGTCTTCTTGCCTCCAGTGTGGTCTTAACGAGAGTTATGCGGTCAAAAATGCAGTATGCACGCCTTGCCTACGGAAGGTATGGGTGAAAATGCGTACACATTGAAAGAATAAAAGAAGAACAGTGGCCGTTTGATTTATTGGCGCTTTCTGAGGAAATCACGAACGGCGGGCGCATCAAGTAGAAGAAAATACTATAGCAAAGAAAGCAAGAATTCTTCGCCTTTGGAAGTGCAATTTGTCACACACCGTTGGGCGGGGATTTCACTCAGTCACTTTTCGTGCTTTAATTTCTGTTGTGTTATTTACAGTTTAGAACAGCTTTAGCTCCGCGCCACCGCAGACACGCCAAAGGTGTAGCAAGTGCTTCTCGACATAACAATAAGAGTTTCTTCAACACAAGGATCTCTCGCATAGAATTTTGCGCTAGCTCCAAAGGATGAAAAAGAAAAAGATAATCGTGAATTTGGTTTGAAATGTTCATCCTTACGAGCTAACATAGCCCATTTGCATTTAGGATCATTAGACGGACGATTACTGAAGAAAGCCGAATAGAATTTACCCAAATATTGAGGATAAAAAGAAAGTTTTCTTGTAATCTGTGAATGTATACCATGCTGACACCCTCCTTTCGCAAGGAAAAAATCGCAGGGACTCTACCACTGAGAGCAGAATTATTTGCTAATGGTAACGTGGTCTCAAAACCTCGGCACACTTTATGTATTTTTTTTACGAGATGATGACAGTCAGATGGTTAGGTTGAACGTCGTAAGTAATGTAGCATTTAGGTTAGAACATAATGAGAATAATAACTTCAATACCTGACGTCAGTAGACCATTTTACAAACTGTTTCTTTTTATACACACGTTATTTTCCTCTTTTTGAGCTTCACATACACTCTAATGAAAAGAAAAATATTACCTTTCACTATTTTCCATGAGCCCTCACGTGCCACATATAGAACTCTCGGCACGACTCCCCAAAAGAGAGTTAACGTGCATCTTAAAAGAGAGTTATATATGCGGTGAATCAGGGCTCATCAATAGGACTAATAGGCATCTCTTTTTAACAGCGAGGCTATTTAAGCCGCCGTAAAAACTTTAGTTTGTACAATGCGCACAGAAAACTAGCATCAGCATGAAACGGCACGCGCTCTCTTCATTCTCTTTACAGTGGAGCTGTCTAAGCTATCGGTAACTTGTGCTACGTCGTGCAAAACGCCTCAGGTGGGTGTCCACCACAGAAACTGGGCAAGTCCCTCTACCGAGTACAGCAGGTGGGAGCGTTAAAACAAAAGCTCTGCTCGGCGAAGTGGAGCACACGAAACATGCAAAAGGGAGAGAGAGAAAGAAAGAGGTAGAAATAAAGAAAAAGAGAAAATAGAGAGAGAGAGAGAGATAAATAAAGCGATAGAAAGAAAAATAAAGATTAAAAAAATAACGAAGCTTGCACTAAGTCCCGCAAGGTCTGAAACAGCGAAGCTGGGAGATTATCAAGTCTAGCAAAACAACCAGTAACCTAGAAACTACCTAACAACAACTAGCTAAAGCCAAGCAACGACCTAGAAGCAACCTAGAAAGCAACATAGCTAAGAGCCTAGCAGCTAACTTGAAGCAACCTAGCATCACTTAGCTAAAAACCTACAAACAACTTAGAAGCGACCTTGAAACAACCTAGTATCGCCTAGCTAAAGCCTAGCAACAACCTAGAAGCAACCCAGAACAACCTAGCATCACCTAGCTAAAGCCTGGCAACAACCTAGAAGCAACCTAGAAACAACTTAGCATCACCTAGCTAAAGCCTGGCAACAACCTAGAAGCAACCTAGAAACAACTTAGCATCACCTAGTTAAAGCCTGGCAACAACCTAGAAGCAACCTACAAACAACCTAGCATCACCTAGCTAAAGCCTGGCAACAACCTAGAAGCAACCTAGAAACTACTTAGCATCATCTAGCTAAAGCCTGGCAACAACCTAGAAGCAACCTAGAAACAACTTAGCATCACCTAGCTAAAGCCTGGTAACAACCTAGAAGCAACCTACAAACAACCTAGCATCACCTAGCTAAAGCCTGGCAACAACCTAGAAGCAACCTAGAAACAACTTAGCATCATCTAGCTAAAGCCTGGCAACAACCTAGAAGCAACCTACAAACAACCTAGCATCGCCTAGCTAAGCCTGGCAACAACCTAGAAGCAACCTAGAAACAACTTAGCATCACCTAGCTAAAGCCTAGCAACAACCTAGAAGCAACCTACAAGCAACCTAGCATCACCTAGCTAAAGCCTGGCAACAACCTAGAAGCAACCCAGAAACAACTTAGCATCACCTAGCTAAAGCCTAGCAACAACCTAGAAGCAACCTACAAGCAACCTAGCACCACCTAGCTAAGCCTGGCAACAACCTAGAAACAACCAAGAAACAACTTAGCATCACCTAGCTAAAGCCTAGCAACAACCTAGAAGCAACCTATAAGCAACCTAGCATCACCTAGCTAAAGCCTGGCAACAACCTAGAAGCAACCTAGAAACAACTTAGCATCACCTAGCTAAAGCGTGGCAACAACCTAGAAGCAACCTACAAACAACCTAGCATCACCTAGCTAAAGCCTGGCAACAACCTAGAAGCAACCTACAAGCAACCTAGCATCACCTAGCTAAAGCCTAGCGACAACCTACAAGCAGCCAGATTAGACTCCATAATCGTCCAGCCTCGCTGTCTCAAGCCTTGCGCGACTTAACGCAAGCTTCGCCATTTTGTTCTTAGAGTCTACAAAGCTGCCAAGTTCACTTTCACTTTAATAGCTTAACTTATCTTTTACCTGACGGAGCTTAAAAATTCCTGTCGCGCCTTTTTCTTCGCGAACCAATTTTCATAACGTTTTAAGGAACAGATTGCTTTCCTCACATGATAAATATGCAGATAGTTTCAGAGAGCTGGCTTTTTTCTCGCGATATCGTAGTTTTCCTAATGACACGATAAATCGGAAAATTTATATTGAACGAGTTTTCATTAGGAGTCAGAGTCTTTCGTCCAAGCACACCGATCCTAAAATTTCCAATATACTCCTCGTTTTTTTAGAGCTATCTCTCTCTGTTCTTTTTTTTTTTTGAGATATGCACACGCCTCTTATACCGCCACAATTCTCCAATCTTCATTTATGCTCTCCCTTGATTCATACCGCAATTTTGTCGACTTTTTTTCCCTTAATATTAATTTTACTCTCGGCGTCTTTCCATTTTGAACGTGTCGTGCTCCAAGAGGCTCAATTTTTTTTCAGCTACTTATTCTTTTATCCCACGTGACCTCAAGTTTGAAGCCATTCTTTTCGGTCCTTCCGCATCGGAGCATTATCTCGGCGCATTTTGTCTCCATTGAGCCGGCTGCATACTCCTCTTTTAAAAGCAGTCCCGCTAGGAGTTCCGATAAGTAAGCTACTTTCTTATGCAAGTCTCTTCTTTCACGAAGCATACCGGAGCGCCAGTTTATTGCAATGCAAATTGGATACTGCTTGAGCGGGAACCTTCAGCAACACGCAGTAATATAGAAGCTGCCTCGCACGCCCCTTGATGTATTCGTATAAAAATTGTTCACTATAATCATCGATTTAAGATTAGTATCATCCTAGTCCCAGTGCCGTAGTGCTTGTACTTCTTCTTGCCCTTTCGTAGCGACGTTTAGATGAGTGTGTGCTGGAATTCCAAAATTCTTTTACAAATTACTCGAATATCATAAGGCTTCACTTGTTTTCACTACATTATGAAAAACGTTCGAAATTTCGATCTTCTCAAAGTGTGGGGCATTATTTCTTACACCACATTTTTATACTGACGTTCGCTGACAACATATTTTGAAGGCTCCAGTACCGGCGAAGTAATTAGATACCCCTGCTTACGGGACCGCATTACATACCCTGGCAGCAGTCCAAATAAATAACAAAATGTGTTGCTTCAGAGTTATTTTTAGTATTTGTTCACAACATCACTGAAGTTTTACCTTCTTGCACGCTGAGCTGTTATTTACCATTTGCAATAGCGATGTTGTAAGGGTAGCTAGGGCCCATTACACTTGCTCTTTTAAACACCAGCAGCAAGCCAGTGCTCTTTTTAACGCCAGCAGTGGGCGAGTAAACGGCGCGCTGCCAGAAGCAGCGGTTTCGCGGCGCGAGTTGCCACATTCTTCGAGAGATGGCGCCACGCTGTGTGAAGCATATCAGCCTGGTGTCACGTCGTGGCCATCGTGGCCGCATCGGGCGTGAATGCTAGAAAAGCCCAAGACTTATCTCGCACAGTGACAGCAAACAATGACGTCCGTATGAACGAGGGCACAAAGTAGTGTAGTGTAGTTTGGTGGGGTGTGCCCTTGCGAACATGCACAAGTTTGTGGCTAGTATAATCTCCGTAATAATTGTTGGGGTTCAACGTCCCAAAGCCGCGGTATGATTATGAAGGACGCCCTAGTGGAGGACCACCCGGGGTTCTCTAACGTGCACCGAAATCTAAGTACACGGGCCTCAAGCATTTTTGCCTCCATCGAAAATGCGGCCGCCGTGGCCGGGATTCAATCCCCTCGACTTTGGGTCAGTACTCTAGCACCATAACCACTAGACCATCATGGCGGGTTAGTATAATTCGAAGGCAATCTGCTTTGGCGGTACACATTTCATGCTAACATCCGCCCTCGATTACGGAAGAGCCAGCGTTGTTGTTTTTTTAGTTTTTTTTTACGGCAGACCTGTTATGGTCGAGGTTTGCCATGTGTCTGGATAGAAAATTATCATCATCATTAACCAGCACGAACTCAATAACTGCCCAACCATTCTGTACAGATGGTTAGCAAGAGAAGCTGAAACGTGCACAGCAGCTCTGCTGTTACCCAACCTTGCTCGGCTTAGTGCAAGCTGCGCAATTTTTTTGTCAGACTATTTGTTAGTTATATATTGGTTTCAATATTTCAGCATAGCAGACGGTAACCAAGCGTCCGTTCTCACGTTTCAACATCCAAATTATAGAGAAACAACGAAGCATGGGGTTCGTTTAAATGAAATATAGATATAAAACAATGGAGTATTGCCCTTAACTCCGGTGTCCTTTTAACCATATTACGACATTGCCGTTTTCAAACGGTATTGACAGTTTTGTAACAGATATAGGGCAGTTCGATTCGCCCAGAAACTTTCCAATACCTTTAGACAACAAACAACATATAAGCCGAAACCGTAACCTAAACGGGCAGCTGCGTCATGAAACGTCTACAATGACGTCACATCCTACACTGCCGTGATGCAGTCACAGTACACGTGGTGCTGGAGCCATTTGCATTTTGTCCACACAGTACACATGGCGCGTACTGCGTGGCGAGAAACTGGGGACGTCATGGAAAGATACAACGAGCTGTGCCAGCTTCACGGAACTTAACAGGGTAGAGCTGAGTGACGCTTTTAACGCGGCAGGATCACCGCTTGTTTCGACAGCCTCCGCTCATGGAGGTAGCTGGGTACGATACGACGTCGGGAATACAGGGTAACCCGCATTCAAAGGGATGATACGAGAACTCGCTAAAATTCTTTAATGACACATTCGTGTAGTCGTTTGATAGCGCTCTGACTGTGTCTTAATGTGGTGAATTCAACAGTTTTAAAGCTGTAGAACGAGTCCGCCGCGGTGGATTGGTGGTTACGGTGCTATAAAGTAAATATAAAGGCGCGCTAAGTCTTGAAGACTCCGAGACGTGCCTTCAGCTTCATTGTGGAATTTTGCGACGCATTGGCATTTTCTAGGCATACCCCGAGCTAGACAAGGAACTCCATGCACCGCACTGGCATGTGTCCTATCTTGGTAACATCAGAGTATTATCGTTTTGCCGTGGCTGCTCATCAGAGAGGCCTCGTTCTTACCAACACTTCAACACGAAAGTGTTTTATGCCGAGGTCCACCAAGACTTCAGTGACGTATTTCCGTCACGGAAATGACGTCGAAAAAATTTCCATGATCAGAGGGCAAAGAAAAAAAGTCACAGTTTCGCCGCAAGGGCGAAGCAATGAATGCGATAGCAAGAAACTAATGCTATACGAAGTGAGGCTCGCCAATGGATACTCTCAGTTTGAACAGCGCTCCTGTTGCAAAGGCGGCCGAAGCAGCGAACGAAACTAGCGTGCTTCAAGTGTCGAGCTGTGACACTTGATAGTTCGCGCTCATCGTCTGTTTGTTCGTTTAGCGGCGTCCCTTGCTCGAGTGACTTTCGTACGCTCCGTAACATGAGCGCAGACACCACGGTGAAACCTTGAAAGAACCTTCTTCCCCTCACCACCAGAAAACTGCGCGAGCAGACAGCGGAAGGGCAAGGTTCTCCTTGCGCAAATATAAGAAGAAGCGAGCGAGCTCGCCGACGACTTTTAAATGCGCCCGTCGTGCTCCTAGAGCCATCTCGCTGGTAATGAAGCAACGTTTATAAGCGCCGGCCGTCTCTGAGTCCGTCCAGCGGTAAAGTGTGTGTATATAACGCTCGCCGTTAGCTACGCGGAGGATCTGCGTTTCGCGGCGTAGCGGTTAGCGCCACTCGCTGCGGAGCAAGAGGTCCCTGGTTCGATTCCGCGCTTCGGAAGCATTTTTCTGAATTATTTTTCTTTGGTGCTTTTATATATATATACATACTTATACATATACGGTGCATGACGGCGACGGCGACGGCAAAATTCAGCCGAGACTGTCCATATAATTGCTATCTCAATAAAAGGTTCCATCAACGGGCATCGAACCCACGATCGCTCGGTCCGCAACAACAGATGCCGGGCACGCTATCCGCTGCGCCACGGTCACAGACTCCAGAGGCTTTACAAACGCGCCTTTTATATCTACCACTCTCCTGGTCGGCGGGGTGGTGTTGCCCTCCGGGGGCGGTAAGGAAAGGTAATTCTTCATTACTGTGGCCTCCACGATTAGCACCTGCAACGCGTTACACGTACGTCCCGTTCGGTCCGTTTTCAATAGAAGTTCAATTTTGTCAGTGCCTTAACACACCGCGAGGTGGTGACATTAGCCTAAGCGTCGTAAAAGCGTCGGCCTCTCTCATAGCGTCACGCTAATCCAAACCAAAAAAAAATCACAGCATATCCACGGAGTGAATGATGATGAGTGGGCGAAGCTGCGGAGGTTCATCGGTAAACCGTGAATCTTCCGTGAATTCTGCCCAGTACATCATCACCGACGTGAGATCTGGCGCGTTTATACTAAAGGTTCGATGAGTTATGACGACTTGCAGCTCACTTTAATTTTACATGTACGCTGTGAATTTTCATTGTTTAGAAAACCGTTGCTTTAGAAAACATCTGGCGTCTTTCGTTAAGCAGCTGGCGTCTTTTCGTTTTGCTTTAGAAACATCTGGCGTTCTTTCGTTTTGCTTTTAGAAAACATCTGGCGTCTTTCGTTGGTTTATTTCATCAATCAACGGCGTTTTGAACAAAATTTTATTGTTTAATCACGCACAGGAGAAATCTCACCAGGCACTACCTTGGAGGTAAACAATGGCTGCTAATGGGAATGACAGACAGAAGAAGTCGGCTTTTAGCTAACACTTACACTTCTACTTCTACTAACGTTTCCTACTGGAACATGCCAATGGCTGCTAATGGGGAATGAGAGACAGAAGAATTCGGGTTTTAGTTAACGCGCACGCTGCGAATTTTTTATTGTTCAACAACGCACAGGAAAAATCTCCCACCGGCACCACCTTGGAGGTCAAGATCTGGTACTAGCGTTACGACTGGTTACGCACTACGACTACGACAACTACGAGGGACGAACGGGTGCCGCCCTAAGGAGCTTCGCCCCTAAAATAGCTCTGCGACGCGCGCCTTCCTCACCTGGCTGTAACATCGCGTTCCCCGCTCACGCGCTCGCCCCGAGAAAAATCGCGGCCGGGCTACCGTGGTGGCACGACGCGCTTTGCGTTTCCCTCTAGTCCGGCCGTGGTGTTCAATCGCATTTTAACATGCCGCGGGATGGCGACCAAGTTCTGCGTCCAAAAATATGCGACGCTCTTCTGACTATCACACCTCGTTCTCTGATTAAGCTTTCACCGTTAACTACTACAGCCACCACAAGGTTGTGTAATCATTTAACATCGACTTTAGTCGTCGGGATGGAGATGTACCAACAATCGTCAAAGTGGGTGCATACATGTTAGCTGCCAGACATCAATATACATTGTGCAAACTCTCTTATATCAATGTACAGTAAACATTCAGTTACTTCTGTAAAGGCACGCTTTACTTTCGTGTTAGTCCGATTCCTATGACGGAGGGATCAACCATGTATTTTTTTTCATTTGCTCGCTAGTCGAGTATGTTATGTACGTTATTTCAATTATTACTCGTGCGCATGGTGATGCCTGCAATGTCGCGTACTAAGCTCTAACACGCTTACATCTTGTCGCTGATTTGCTAGAACAAACGCTTGGCATTTTTCGGCCAGTTGAAGTCATACATGGAGTCGTCGCTAAAGTGCCCGGGACATTGTCTTTAGGTTGAGCCTCAAAGAGAAAGGCAAGTTATTCCGAGAACTCCTGGGTCTTTTGAGCGCATTTATTTTTCTAGATAAACGGCACGGATGCTAATGCGCACTACCGTATGGTAACAGTTTTAACACAAGACGCTGCTTAGCAAAATACAAGAGTAAGTGAAGAAATAAAACATTATGCGAAGCAAATTACGCCCGACGATTACCGTAGAGCGCATTACTCTGTGTCAGGATTGGTATTTTACGACAAGCTGGCGCAGCAAATTGACAGCCATAATGCGCGCATTACGGCCGTTGATTTGCAGAACATACAGTTTGATTGTGCAATGATAACGATGCTCAGTTTGCCATAGTAAGAAGTCGGCGCGGTCTCGTCTTAGGCTGTTTGTGTTACTTTTCGTCTGAACGCGAGCTTCGTTCAACATCATAAATTTAGTATCGCTGAAGGGAACTGGCGGTATTTTTCTTTTTAAATGCCCTTGCTTTCCTTTACAGTCATTCTTACTGCGTTAACCAATATCTCTGAAAACTGCTAGTGCCACTTTCTTTTTTTCTTTTCTTAAAGATACCAGCGACTTGATTTTAAGTTAACGGGACGCTTGTCTTTTCCACGCTCCTGCACACTTCACCGAGCTCCTAGTTATTATCATTATTCTTTTGTTTCGTAACAACGACAAACTAGTTTACGCCAAGTGGTTTCCAAGAAAAAATTGCTCATCATCAATCTTAGCTCCTGCCATCGTTTTGTCGTTCTCCTTGATGCTTTTGGAATGGCAATAATTTTTCGCAACGTGGCTACAACACGGCATTTCTTTGCGTTGTTTTACGGGCCAGTTCTCCAGGCTTGTTGCATAAACTCGCCTTTCTGATTTTTTGGAGATTACCGCTTGCGAAAAATTGCGCGCTGCCCAATATCGAGAACTCCCTTTCGACGTAATATACAGAACCTACGTGGGTGTAGCGTATACGCTTGGGGGATTATTGGGTATACGCTTATTGGGTATACGCTTGGGGAATTGCGAGAGACTAAAAGGATCAGCCTGGCATGTGCTGGGTGGGTTTTGGATGCGAAGTTTGTTTCCGCTGACGCAGACAGCCCTTGTTGTGGAGCGTGTCGTGGGCGTTTAGTTAAGTCTGCAGTTACTGAAGTCGAAACAAATTCTGCAATGCCTTCCGCGAAGCTCAGAATCCTGTGTTCTTTTCGTGGTCAGTCGATACTGTGATTACTATGCACTTTTCGCGCTCACGAGGGCTCGTTATTCTCACGAAAAGTATCTCCGTACTTTTTAGAAGCCTATCTGTGCTATACGCTAGTGCATGCTCACTTAAGCGGATTAATGCAACGTTGAAACGAGGGCTACATAGTACATAAACGTTGTCTTATATATAGGCTCATTGGGTTGTATGCATAATGAAAGCTTTATGTGCAATGACATTATATATATATATATATCCGCCAGTTCCCGTTAAATGGGCATACTCTTTAGCCAGTTTTTTCAGCGCGAAACGGACGAGGAAGAGACAGAGAGTAATGCGAAGCGGAAAGGCTGGGAGGTTAATCGGAAAACAAAAACTTTGGCAGATCCCACGCCTTGTGGGAATTGGTTTCATGCGAAGCAATCAGTCAGTAGTTGTTTATGCTACATTTCTTGTTTTTGAGCCGAAGGTTACGAGGTGGATCGACGTGTTTTTGTAAGCGTAGTAGTTGGGTCCACATCGCGGCCTTAACAGGCACGTAGAAGACACTGGCATTTAGAGGGTAACTTATGGTATGACGTAACGTCCGCACTCGGTTTACAGCACTGACGTCAGTATTATCGAAACGAAGTGTACTTCACGGTGCGACGATGTGAATATCATACATAACTTTCGTTAGCGTATTCCACCGGGGTCGAGCAACGCTTGAATATAGCTCGCTGAATCATAGCAATAGAAACGTAATGTTTATTACACTTCTATTAAAGCGGAGCCAAGACTGGAACCACAATTTACGTTAACCCGGCATGACACCTGTATCATATATATGCGATATATATGTAATGCTTATTGCTTTGTTATAAAATTAGATAGCAGCACTACAACCACAACTGGCGTTGAACCGGCAATACACCGGCATAGGGTCTTTTTTCAAAGCACTTACAAGACATGGCGTGGCTCTGTGGTAGAATACCTGAATGCCACGCAGAATGCTTGTGTTCGATTCCTGCTGGAATCCTCATTTTTATTCTTTGTATCCGTAGGGTCAACACTGCCGATGCCGGTTTTTCTTAACGCTCTCGCATTTAAATTTCCGATGCCTGTTCTCGCCGTTCCTGGGAAGATATAAACTGTCAATCACTTGTGGCGCATACCCGCTCACCGTGGCCTGTGGTGTACGGGTATGTGCCACACGTGTCTGGAGGAAAGGGTTTGACGACGTACGCGACAGGATTTTCACGTTATTCATGTCATGACCCGACAGTCATATTCGTCAAATCCTTTTTTACTCCGATGCCAATTTTAGTCTACACCAAGTTAAAGGAGCACTGACACAAAATTTCGAAGGCGAGATAACCCGTGTGATGGATTTATGTGGACACACACCCGCATCATCTACGAAATATCAACGGATAATATAGCCTAGAACATATTTAAAATCACGTTTAAAGTGCGCATCGCCCCACTCCACGCGAAACGCGCCTTCGGTGTCCTAGTAAACAACCAACGGCCACCTGCGTCACGAGTTTGTGTTGGCTGCCACGATTGTTGTGGGCGCTCTCTCCCACTGACTCCTAGCAGACCTTTTCAACGGAAAGAAGGGGATACTTGCACGGGAGTACAAAGGCTGATGTCCTCGCCTCGGCAGTGCATCTTGGGGGGGTCACGCATATTTACAACGCCTCAGAGGGCATTGTAGCAGCACCAGGAAGCCTTCGTTGAAAAGAGTTGTCGACGCGGTGCTCATGTGCACGCGGTTTTGTGTGCTCACGTAGCCAGCTATGCTTACACAGCCACCACTCTGGGTCCTGCCTCCCTCGGCGCTCTCTGAAACCGAAACTGCGACTGGGCGCTATAAAACCGTCTCCAAATAATTAACGGTTGCGCGCTCGAGCAAACGAACTTTCCAGCCGTGATAAGTGGGTCGTTAACTACTTATCACAGCAGAAAAAACAAGATGCAAAATTTTGGTGTCAGTGCCCCTTTAAGGAGGAGATCACGAGAGCACCCAGAGGTAGGCGGCTAGATAGATAGATAGATAGATAGATAGATAGATAGATAGATAGATAGATAGATAGATAGATAGATAGATAGATAGATAGATAGATAGATAGATAGATATATAGATAGATAGATAGATAGATAGATAGATAGATAGATAGATAGACAGACAGACAGACAGACAGACAGACAGACAGACAGACAGACAGACAGACAGACAGACAGACAGACAGACAGACAGACAGACAGACAGACAGACAGACAGACAGACAGACAGATAGATAGATAGAAGATAGATAAGATAGATAGATAGATAGATAGATAGATAGATAGATAGATAGATAGATGATAGATATAGATAGATAGATAGATAGATAGATAGATAGATAGATAGATAGATAGATAGATAGATAGATAGATAGATAGATAGATAGATAGAAACGCTCAAAGTGCCTTAGGTTTGCTAAGAAATGCTTTGCATTTAATATCTGGTTTGCTATCCTGCACCGGGGAAGGGGTAAGGGGAGACGGAAAAGTAAGGAAGAGAGGAATGAGCTAGGGAGGGAGGGAAGCAGAAACACACGCACACACGAGTGTCACAATCGTTCGACGAGGTGGGTCGCTCGCAGAAACTTCAACAGCGCCTTCGTTGCTTTCTGGCGTGAAGCTCGATCTTTCCGGTATTCCAAGACTGACTGCTCAGAAAGCGGCTGGTGATCGAGGCGTGCAAACACTGCTGCGAGGGACTGTCTCTGAGAGCTGTACTGAGGGTACTGACATAAAATATGTTCAATGGTTTCGTCACTGCCGCATTTGTCACACGCAGCGCTGTCTGTCATTCCGATGCGGCAAGCAAAAACCTTCGTAAAAGGCACCCCGAGCCACGAAAAGATCGAAACACAATAAGACCCAGACGAGCACTTTGTCATAGTCTTCTGTTTTCCTTCTGGGCATACTTTTCATTTTCTTTTTGTTCCTTCGCACCACTAGTCATATTATGCCGCATCCAGTTCTGGGTATTGTAATTTATTCCAAAAGGCAAAACTGCCTTTCTACCCAACAGCCGGTTAAGGTGTTCGGAAAACTGCTTTGTCACCCTCTCGACTCACTTTGTGCGCGCGCGCGTCGGTTGTCTCATTTTGATGCAAATTAGCTGCCACCGAACGTGCTCTAAAGAAAGCAGGCTAGAAAACTCTGTGGAACTGTAAAGCATTGTCATAAAATTTTTCTTAATTTTCGTCTTAGTTTTGTTCGGGGCTCGCTTGGCCGATAGCAAGAGAGTTCAGCAACTTTAAAAACAGTGTTTAATTTTTTTTTTATACCGTGCCCGAAATTTGATTTTGAAAATTTAGCGGACACAAACGAACAGTTTTTTTTTTTTTGTCTCGTTGTCGTCAAATAATTTCTTGTTGACGAGGATTTCTTTCCTGGGATCAGTGACGAAAGTAGGGACTCCCGGCACAGCCCCGCCAACATTGTCGTCGTGACAAGCTGAGTCACTCACGCGTCCGAAACCTAACTGCAGTAACCATGAAGACGGCGCTGAAAATTTGAATATTACTCTTTGGGACTTCACCGGTGTTAGAATCTCGATCTGATTATGAGGGGCGCCGTAGTAGTAGACTCCACTTTCATTTTGACCGCTCGGGTTCCTTTACCGTGCACATAAATAAATCTGAATACTGGAGCGTATTTTAATATTTTTTGGATGTATTACCCCTCTTTGTACAGCCACTACGATCGGCCGGGACTGCACCGGAACTCGCGATATTGAGCTCAGCAGCCTAACGCTACAGGCACTAAGCTATCGCGATCGGCACGCCAGGAGGAGGAGGAAGGAAAGGAGGTCAACCAGACGCGCGTCCGGTTTGCTACCCTACACTGGGGGAAGGGATGAAGGGATTGAAAAGAAAGAAAGAAGAGGGAAGAAGGCGCTATCAGGGTGCACCATGTGCGTCTGTCCATTGCACGCCTGCAATCGATCATTTAGTCCGATCACATTTAGAAACAGTAGTGATGCCCGCGTGTGTCTGCTGGCCTGCGACGCGGGGGCCATGGTCCGAGGATCCTTTCTTCCGAAAACGGTCTGTCGTCAAGTTGGTTCAACGCTATACGAACATTGCGTTCGGTCACAAAGCGATCCACAAAAACACAGTACGTGTTCTATTGTTACGTCGCTGTCGCACGAGTCACTTCTGGAGATGTCTGGCACTTAAACTATGATTCCTTGAAAGCTACTGCTAACCACGGGCGGCATAGTAAAGTTGCGTCGTAGCTGGAGAGGTGTGATGGTACTTGCCGCTTCCTTGATGTATCTTGTTTATGTAAGCGACAGTTCTGAACAGTAGGGTCACTCAACCAAGTTTGCGACACTGTGCCTGCAACCGAGTTAAGGCTCCTTGAAGCGTCTCTTCTCAATAAGGGTATACGAAGAATTCACAGAAGAGTAATGGTGTCACCATAAACGGAAGGAAGGAAGGAATGCAAACCAGACAGCAGTCCGGTTGGCTACCCTGACCATCGCAAATGTCACTTTGCTAGAGATCAGAGATCTTTGAAGTCAGAGAAGGAACAAGCGAAATTAGGTACGAAAAACTCACGCAGTACCTTATGCATCTGCCATAGAAGAAAGCAAAAGCCATCTTATTCTATTTCTTCCCAGTCGATTGTAGTGATTATAGTAAGGTCAATAGCTTGGTCAGTCATTTCTGGAAACTTCAGTGTTAAGGGTATCTACTTGGGCTTAGTTTGCCATTACTCGTACGCTGTTGCGCGTTAAAGACGTGGACAAGAGCACACAGACGCACACGTGTGTGTATCTGTGCTCTTGTCTACGTATTTAACGCGCTTCAGTGTTAAATTGCACGAAACATGCGCCTATTTGATTGTGTTGTTTATAGAGAATGGTCATGTTGAGCGGTCCTTTAAGAGTGTGGTAGTGAAAACGTCGACGGTTCATATAATACATCCCTCGTTCACTCATCTTTCATAATGCGAATCCGAAACACCAGTAATTTTTCACGGATCATTTTCTTCTTGCGTTTTGCAACGCTTCGCCTTTATTGCGACTTTAGCTCGGACTCAGATAGTGGGTGTAGCACGCTCGAAGCAGTGTTCCGCGACCACTGATGGCGCTCTTCGTCTTCACGGGCCATTAAAAGTTTTTACGAATTGACTTGCTTACAAGGGGTGCTCTCTTCAGCAATGGCTTCCGAAATCGCGTTTGCTTCGGTAGTTTACTCGGAAGGACAAATCATAACTCACGGGTGCTTGAGCTCGTTTATTTCGCGTTCACCGGCCAGAACGAACGTGAATGGCGTTTTTCCTCAGTGGCCACAGGCAGCACTGTAAGCGGAAAACTTGCTTGTGAAAAGTGCCCTTGCGGGCATTTATTTTCAGTAATCGGAAAAGTTCGCCATGCTTCCGACGCTCCCTTAAAACAGTGACGTCCTGTCCAGCCTAGCGATATAAAACTTCCTGAACTTTTCTTGGCGTCGCCTTATTTCCTAAGTCTCTTCGCAGTTTGGTTAAGGGATTTTTGTTACACACGTTATTATTGATGAAAAACAACTTCTTGTTGAACGCCCGATAGAAATTGACTACCGAAGATGAATTCTCTAAGCTAGAAACACAGGAATGACAAACGATGACCGTTATACATAGTGAACGATCGCCTCCCCCAATGAAAGCAAGTTCTTGCTTCGAATACGCTCCGATGATTTATAAGGTTCGGAAAGGTACCATTATCAGAGGAAAGAAATTTAAAGAACGAACATTTTATCTACGATATGATTATGTAGTGGATTGCTGATTCATCCTGACCACCAGAAGCGTTTTTTTTTTCTTCACGCGTATCGAACCCTAAGTACATAGACATTCTTATATTTCACCGCAATCGTAATCCGGCCGTCACAGCCAGGAATGAAGTCCACGTCCTCTAGGGAGTAAATTTTTAGCTAGGACGCTCCGGCCTACAACACGGGAACAGTGGAGTTGTTTTCGGATAGCAACCATGGTATCAATTCTTATGATGTTTGTTGAATTTTAAAGCAGAACTTATAATCTAATGACATTTTCTTATGATCTAATGACACCAAGGCCGTCAGTGTTCTAAGAAAACGATTACTGGAAGATTTCAAGGGGCTAAACATTAAAGCATTTTCTGTCTATATGTGTGTGTTATTTGTACAATATTTCATCACTCCTTCTGCAGCGCAGTGCATCCAAAAATACGAATGAAATTCAGCCACGATTGGATAAGGAGACAGACCACTGTTGTTTAAGGTTCATGAAATAATATATTTAGTTTTTTTTTTGCCCCTGAATTCAAATGTTGGGGGGCCAATGACCGGAACCGAAAAACAAGCACTAGAAACAAGATTAAATAAGATTGGATGCCGACGATAACCCGTGAGAGAAGGATTAAGTGAGATAAAGGGACGAGTAACGACGTCTCGACACTTTGTCTTTCGCAACTCTGCCTTTAGCATTGACGGTTCCTGCGATCCACGATTATCTGGGCTCTGTAAACACCGGAACTAATTAAACTGCCAAATATTATCTCAGCTGCTGGAGTGTAATTAAAGAAGAGTGACAGACGAGACGGCTCGAGTCATTTAATGAAAGAGGGAGCATGGGCTTACATCCGGCAGTATTCTGCATGTAGTTTCGGGCTTGAACCATCTCACATGGGCTGCGGTCCATGACCTGTGTTCAATGGCATATTTTGTACGTGTATTTTTGCACGAAACGTTCGACAATGAGGTTATTGTTGCACGTTTGGGCAGTTATCATTAACAATTCAGTGTTGTTGTTTTTTTCAGTGGGCTTTCAGTACCCTCATGGGTGTCGAAATCTGGGTCTCTCGTCAAGACCTAAGTAGAAATCAAGCCCTTTTTTCTTGCGTTTCAGTTCCACGCGGGGAACATGCCGCAGGTTAATTTCGATCGTTGTTGGTGGTTGTTACTGGGCGTTTCTTATTTAAACAGCATGAACCACTTACCGGATGGTGTGCACAGCCTGCATGCATTGATCTCTAACGAAGGCCATAAATTGACGTCATGTGCGTGGACAGGAGCTTGGTTTTTTTTTATTATTATTATATGTTTTACGGGAGATGTTCGCGCCTTCATGGGCGTAGGCTACTTTTCTTCGCGCGGTAAGGGAAGTACAAGCCGAATAACGATTCCATATGACGAAACGCGCACGGTGACAGTGAAATAACGCAAATATTTGATTAATTCAGCACGCGCGAAAGGGAACGCGTCGAATGGAAGAAGCGGGCACTAAGGGACTCCCACTGTCCGCTGTAAGTGGAATTTCGCAAAACAGTCTAAAAACACGTATAAGTTCTGCCACATAACTTACACAACAGTCTACACAACGACTCCCAGTACATGACAAAGCACGTGAACATTCTTTACTGTGTTACTTGCAACGAAGGTAGACAATGGAGCTGGTTTAGCGATTATTCCTCGCCACGCCATGGGTGAGAAGGCTTTTATTAGAATTATTTAACTAAATTGCTAAATATTGACTTTAGGCAAGAAATGCGACTTGAAGACTTCGACAGCGTCTTCAGAAACCCTCACTGCATTATTTGTGATATAGAAAGTCTCACGAATACCATTTTTCCCAAGCTGCAAAGAAAGCCCACGAAATAAAAATGAATTACGTGACTAGCGCATTCCCGCGGCAGCGAACGTGCTGCTCTCAGCCGTGGTTTGAGCGAACGAAATCAGCCGCGGCCCGATCAGCGGTAGGTTGATAAGTTAACGGTGGTTTCTTGGCCCGCACTCGCTAGAACCTAGAGTTTCCTAAAGTTAACTAGAGGGGACTTTGGCGCTGCGATCGTTCAGCCACCATGGGAATGATGGGTAGTACACGAATTTGCCTCGTCTTCGTACTTACGGCTTCTAACGCACTTGTGACTTCGTTTATTGCTATGTTTTGGCGTTTGTTTCAGATAGAAGAATAGACCGTTGTGAACTCCGTGACCAGATTTGAATTGGTGAGCCTAAAAAAGTTAAAGTGGTGAAGGGGCACTGCTGACTTTTACTGAACTGCGTTTTGCGACAAAGCGGATGCAGGTGACGCGGAGCCAAATGGAGTCGAAAGAACGAAGTTTAGACAAATCCGTGTACTACCCATCATTCCCATGCAGGCTGAAGCGCCATGCGTTGCAGCTCCCATAGACAATAGCGCCAGAGTTCCCTATAGTAAGTGTTGTAGGAAACCCTATGCGCTAGAACTTGCACCGTCACGCGCGCCAACTGGCTGACGCGGGCCAAGAAACCAGAGCCAACTTATCGGCCTACCGCTGCAACGGAGCCAGCGAGTCGCAGCCGTAGCTGATTTCGTTCGCTCAAACCACGGCTGAGAGCTGAACGTTCCCTGCCGCGCGAATGCACTAGTCATGTGGTTCTTTTTGTATTTCGCGGGCTTTCTTTGCAGCTTGGAAAAAAATGGTATACGTGAGACTTTATTTATCGCAAATAATGCAATCGGGGTTTCTGAAGACGCTCTCGAACTTTGCAAGTCGAATTTCTTACCTGAAGTTAATATCTAGCAATTTAGTTAAATAATCCTGATTAACAAATTAATTAATTACAAAACAAAAATTGTCTGCAGTGCGCAAGGTGGCTGTCAGCAGGTTGCAACTGATTTCACTCGCCTGTCTCTAATACTGTATTTTTTAGCCCTTGGCTAAAGATAGCTGGGACACCCGGTATATACATACATTCTATTAGAGGTCTTGCATGGATTGCTGATGGACTATGCGTGCCCAATACTAGTTCGCATCCACTGAATGCTGACTTGATTCTGTCCTGTATATTGGGCGCAATGTACCGGGGGAATCAATGTGAACTGGTTTGCGAAACGTGCGCGACGCTGTAATTCCGCTCGATCTTTTCCGCTCACATTCTTAGGTAAAATGCCAGAACAATTAGTTTTTTTTTTTGAAAGTCTGCCCTTAGGCGTAATAATTATTGATTCAAGAATGCACATACAAATTTGCTTTATGTATGAAGTCAAGTAATGAGCGGTAGTGAGGTCCATGAATCCAGCAGTCAAGCTCGGGTGGCCAGGCCTGAGGCCTGTTGCACAGAGGTGACGACGACGGCTTAATTGTAGACCCGTGCAAGTCCACAATAAGTGTGTGGCTGTTACATCGCGGATTGGGGCGTCGCAAAATGGGCACGATGTACCATACGGGCAGCAGTACTTTTGCGCCCAAAGGGTGGTCACGGATGGGGTAACCACAACCCCAACACGAAGACTCCACAACGTAACCTCCTCTCGGCGCGTTAAACCACCAGGGAGGTCTGACCCACACGGAGGTATAAGAGCTCGTGTGGTACGTCGGAAGCTTTCTTTTTCTCGGAGCATCTGTCCTTGAGCGTCCTCAGGAAAATGCGGTAGTGGGTGTGGTCCGTTTTCTCTTCCTATTTTTCTACACTACAACTTAGAGAATCTTCTTGACGCGAATGTGTGAATTAGCTTAAAGTCGCGCATATGGTCTAGTACGCAGAGTGACATATTTTGTTTTGCTTAGCTCTGTAGCTCGCCAAAGCCATACGCTCGATTGTGCCCTCAACTAATTGTTCTTGATTTGGCAACCCACCCACAAGAACAATTAGTTAAGGGCACTAAGCGTATGGCTCTGGCGAGCTACAAAGCAAAGCAAAAACAAAATATATCATTCTGTGCAGTAGACCAAATTGCGCGACATTAAAGTAATTCACGCATTTGCGTCAACAAGCTTCCCTAAGGTGTAATGTAGAAAAGTGGGAAGAGAAAAGGGCCGATCCGTAACTGTCTCTCTTTCGGAGGACACCTCAACAGAGTCGGGGTATGAGAAGGGGGTGTGAAAGAAAGGATAGAATAAAGAAGAGATAGCGATGTTACAGCTGCCCAATGAGAAGGCCGTCAAACAAGAAGCTTAACACTACGGAGACAATGTACTTTTGTGTTTGTTTCTCGCCTGATAGAGCATGTCCCCACGAAGCCTACATGGCGATGGCTGCAACACATCACAGTTTCCTAGTCTAAACGCTTTGGCATCTGTGAAAACTTCGCCAATAGTTTACATGTACCACGCCGCGAGCTCAATGCTCTCCTCATCTCGCAGTTTTCAAAGTATTCAGAACTTTATACTTGGTGAAGTGAAAAAAAAAGTGCGTTTCGAGCACCTCCCGCTTCTCTCCTAACCACTGACCCTTCCTCATTTTTCTTGCCCCCATATAACAGCAAATAAAGTAACAAATGCAGCGCTGCTGACATCGCGTCTCTCCCATGGCCGAAAATGGCTCGAGCAGCTGGCGTCGTTTTTGTCGGCAGGCAGCGTCCGTCGCGATATAGGCCGCAGTCTAATGTTGCTGCCATACGTGACCTAACACTGGCATCAGCCGGTTGCAGCACCTTTTTTTTCTTGTACCGTAAGATTACACGTGACGCATGCAAATAAGACCCTAGGTTCTGTTACCGTTGTTTCGGGTATAGGGTTGCGTCCCATGTGTTATTTGTCGACGGCTGATGTGTTGAGCAACCACCTACTCGTATAAGACTGGGAAGAAAACCTGTGCTCGCTCTCGTCGACAGTAAGATTGGATTTCTTTGCGGCCTGCTTACGAAAGGTCATATATACCACGATGTATAAATACCCGTGGAAACAAGAGGAAATCTCGACATACGGCTTAGGACGCACTGACATGGGTACGAGAACGCGTGTTTGTCGCACGAGTGCACGCTGACGCTCTCGTAACCAAACAACTATCCAGAAAAGCGTGTTTAATATAACTGCACGATAAGGAAACTGATGAAAGTTGACAAGTTGAATATAACTTCTTCGTCGAAAGTGTAGCTATCCGTACCGACCTTTGGAACTTCAGTGGCTACTCGCTGACGGGTTCAGTTCTCGATCCCGGCGGACGCATTTCGAGGTTAAGGGGGGGGGGTCGAAATGTAACACATGAACGTACAAGAACCCCCGGTGGTCAAATTAGGCCGGAATCTAGCATATTTCGTAATGTTGTCGTGATACAGGCACATACACCTTCAGAATTTGTTTACTTGCATCTGAACTTGCCTCGTCTCAGCCGTAAGATTCCGTATAAACGTTTACCGGAAATGAACAGCAAAGCGAAAAAGATGCGAATGTTAAGCAGAAGCTGTCTACGCTGGCGGAAAGGGAAGAAATATTATGGAGACTAGAGAAGGGAAGGGGGGGATGGGGGCTGTTGGAAAGATGCAGTGAAGTCGTTGTTTGAAAATGCGCGGGAAAACGGACACAAGTGGAAGGCGATGAACACAGGACGACGCGCTACTAACAACTGAAGATTTTTTATTCAGAACGCACATTTTATAGACCGCAATCCCAGTAAACCCCGCCATGACGACCGATAACAGACAGTTAACTAAAGCATCGCATCATCTGTTCGCTCGTGTCGTTGTAGTAACCCTATCTCTTTTTCCTGTAATCTGATAGAGGGATGGCTTATGCATCTCAAACCTTCTTGGATAATGTGAAAGGCTTCATAAATTTCCCTCTGAGCTTTCGCTTGGTGCTTGCAGACCACCGTGGTCCTTTCAAACATAGGCCTGCATTCACTCTCCTTTACAGTCTCTGTGCATGGCTAAGTGTGTGTAAGGTCTGCCAATCAAGTATTTGTGGTGTTCCCTTAAGCGTGTGTTCAAGCACCCTCCCGTGTGTCCGACGTAGACCATCTCGCATGATAGGGGCAGTCTATATATATATATATACGACACCTACGCGCAAGGCACAAAAGGCTTGGTGCATTTTCCGCGCATTTTCAAGCAATGAATCCAAACCAACTCGCCCAGCTTTCATTCCTGCAGTGAAGTCGATAACATCCGCCAAACGTGCAAGAGAATATTGCCAGGGAATAAAATGGCAATAAAAAGCGTTCCAGCCGGCTACCACGCGCTTCTGTACGAGCATTACATTCTGCTTGTACGCTTCTAGCATCGTTACAATGCAACGAGCGCAATATGGCTGGAAAGCTCGAGAAGTTTACGTAAGAACCAATGGCGCGGCTGCGACCGTTTCAGCGGTTACGAAATGTGAGCATATAGCATAGCCCTACAGAATATTAATTACGATCTGTTACGTCAGCTGTGCCCCCTCTTTTTATTCCGCGACCTCTTGGAAGTAGTGCAACGCCACGCCTTGATCGGCCGCGTTGGTACTTTGCATACCTAGAAAGTCTCGCATGTGCTTCCTTTTCCTTAACGGAGTAGCAAGGATGTGGCTTTTGAATGTCCCACGGGAGCCATGGTGCAGTGATGTGCGGTAAAGATTGTTAGCTTTGATAACCATATGTACTGGTAAAACCTTTCTTTCTGCTCATATCGCCTCTGTTGACAATGACAATTTTAACATTTTAATCGCCGTCTTCTTCCTCATAACCCCCCTCCTCCCCCCCCTGGATATGGATTTAGATCTGGATTTGTCGTGTCACTTTCTACCTGTGCACGTTTTTGACACAGTCAAAGAGAGAAAATGAGGATTGCTTGCTATATTCGACTTCTATTCGCATTCGTGAGCTCGCCTGCATTCTCTCCGTCAGGCTCAGACTCGTCGAAAGTGTCTTGGCCGGGCAAGAACTGCTTGCTATGCCGTATATGGCTCAAGTGCGTTTGCGCAAGCCAGTGCCGGCTGATAAGGCAAGAAACTAGCGCCTCCAGGCTGCTATCTCGTTGCCGTTGTTTTCTGCAGTGAGCCAGGAGGTGCATACGTGTATGGCTGCACAAAGCGTCGCTAGTACACACACACCAACATGCGTCTCCTCTTTTCGATGCGACGGCACGCAAACACACAACGACACTGCTTCCTCCATAGCTCCTTGGCCCCAACTGTTTGCTTTCGATGTAGGCCCCTAGGGTGTAGACAAGAAGGCTGTGTATTGCGACGTTGAAGGAGTTTAGCTCAGTACGCCCTGTATAAATAACATTTCTTAATCCCCTATTCTTCTCTGTCTGTGAATAAAGAAAAAAAACGAGGCGCTGTCTCTATCTTTCTCAAAGCTATACTGGCGACCTGCCTTGGTAATACATCAGACTTTTCGCCTCCAACAAGGACTCTCAAGTTCACCTTGAAAATACGTAGTAGGCTATACTGAGTTAAGCTGCGTACATGAAGTCTGCTGCAGCGTCCAACATTGTTCGCAAGCAACAAAAGAGCCCTGTTTTCTCTAGTGCGTCGACTTTTAATTACCACTGGAGCGTGTTAATGAACCATGAAGTTAAATTAGTGGAAAACGGCAGAGTGCCAGTGGATAGGAAAGGTTAATCGCCTTTCCCCGGCGTTGGTTAGTAACCCTAACGAGCGCCTGGTTAACTTTTCTGTCTCTTTTCATTCCTCGTTCTCCTGTTCGCCTATCAATGAATGCCTGAAGTGCGTAAACATATGCGCGCATATTTTGTTATGACTGCTCTCTGACCATTTGGAAAACACGACTACTGCTTCGAAACCAAAAACACGTAGCCGCTTTTTTTTTTTTCAGGATATCATCAGAGAGAGATATAGAATTTTTAATGATAACTCCTAGAGAATCGGTAAAACAGTCTGTTGTGCTACGCCTGCGCCGGACATAACGATCACAAATAACTGACATGCGCCAGCAGGCAAGACTCCTACCGTGCGATAAGCCTACTTCCATTCTTGGACGAAAGATTGTGGCCCACACACAAACACACAAAAAGGAAAAATTTGTGCAGTTGGAAGGTCGTAAAGCGTCCAGGGAACGACCTCACGGGGCAGCCCGTCCCGTTTCATCGCATGTCGCGATGGTGCTACTGGTGGGCACCGATGTGTGACCTTATGGTGTCATGGCTCAGTGGCCTTGTGGCTGTAAAGATGGCAAGCAAAGCGTTCGCAACCAGATAACCCTCTGGGGAGAAAGTTCTGACTCCTGATCATCCTTTTTGTGGCGCATCCAATGTCGCTATCGCAAACAAGCAGTAATGCCGTCTTCCTCTATGTCGCCCGTAAATTTCTTCTCCCATTCGCATCTCTCTAGGGGAGAGACAAGGAAATATTTATTTGAAACAGGAGGAGGAGGAGGAGGAGGAGGAAAGAAAGACAGGAAGGTCAACCAGACGCGTGTCCGGTTTTATATCCTGCGCTGGGGAAGGGTATTAAGCGATTAAAAGATAGCAAGTGGGCATACAAAAAATTACCTCGCGAGCTTAAAAACACTACTTACTGTGTTTCATGCGCGTCGAAGAAAGGTTGGAGCGTTCGCATCTTGACAATTACATAGTACTGGGCACAGGTTCTCAGGCGTACCATGTTCCACTGTAGATACTGACGCACGTCTGACCTCATTACTAACGCCAGTATTACTCGGGTAGTGTTGCCTACTGAAGGCCTGCAAGCACTGGACATAGAATGACCAGTACCTGTTGTACAGACTTAGCGAACATCGATTTGAGCTTGCCGATGAACATGCGAAGCCTAGTTAATAATGACTGAAGTGCTATGATCATTGGTTGGTCTTCTTCAGACAGCGTGGCAGTCGGAGATTCAAGGTTAATAATAATAACTGTTGGGGTTTAGCGTTTCAAAACCACGATATGATTATCAGGCACACCATAGTGGAGGGCTCAGGAAATTTCGACCACTGGATGTTCTTTAACGTGCGCCTAAATCCAAGTACACGGGCCTCAAGCGTTTTCGCATCTATCAAAAATGCGGCCGCCGCGGCCCGGATTGATCCCGTCACCTTCGGGTCAGCGGTCGAGCACCATAACCACTGGACCACCACGGCCGGTAGAGGTTCAAATTTCAATGTTGCCGATGTGAACTGTGAATCTGCATATGGCTGTAACTTCAGCAACGCGGGGTCAAACTGCGTGAGTGTCTTGGCCTTTTAGTAAGGGCTCCGCCATGAACTAAGGATGTTGCCCTTAGTTCAGAGCGGAGCCCGCTCGATCAACCGACGCTGTTCCTGCGGCTCTGAGCTGGCTAGGGCAGTCTCCCCGGAGGAGTGTTCCGTACCCGCATGGGGTCGCCCGGTTGATATGTAAATTCCCAGGTGCGGTGATATACTATGGGCTTAGCTCCACAATAAGGACAGTATGAGGGCATACTGTGCGGGATGGAAGAGATGAAGGATGAAAAGACGGGGGAATGAATTACAGTGAAACCTCGGTGATACGAATCTCACGGGAGCACCAAAAATATTCGTATCATTCGAAATCCGTATCACCAGAAAGCATGGAAAATTAGCATGCGACAAAAGAAAGCTGGTGTACATTTTAATTTATTGTTTTTCAGGGCCTCAGCAACGTCAGGAAGAACCCGGAATGATTGTCAGTTAAGTTTTTAGATGTCCGCAATCATACCAGCACTCGTAAATATACTTCCGTACGCGCGTATTTAATTAATGAACCAGGTGCGTTGTGACCTGCGACAGCAATAGCCCCTTCCAAATTTTAGTATGCTTTTTTGAATGACATAAGAGTACTGCAGCGAAAGTAACCTAAGAGGCGATTTCACGCGATGGATCAAAACCACGGTCCTGTGTCATGATTTTGTATCGCGGAGACGCTGGGGATGTTTTTTGGGATATTTACGACCGTGCCCGCACAAGTGCGACCTCAACGGTCGCGTATGATGACTTTGTGAGGCCTCACTCCTTCGCCAAGACCGTCCTGGCCTTCTTTCGGCCCTCGTCCACCTTTCATAGGATGTCTGATGCACGAAGCAGGCACGTGTAAACACAGTACAACGACAGCAGCCTGGGTCGACGCGTTAGAAAGCAAATAAGCATGGCGCTAATGTCCTCTGTAATCTATACGCGAAGGCACACGGAGGCACATAAGAGCCTCAAAGATTCGGGCACACAGTCTCGGAGGCCGTGGCGCGTCTCTGAAGGTTTATTCTGACCGTATAAGAAATGTGTTCTTACACCGTGATTCTGACGATTTGGCGGTGCGGCGCGCATGCCCAAGCTTGCGTTCCCGCGTTCGCACGTGCTTGGTGCGTCTTGCGCGACAGGGCGGACAGCACCTCTTCGTACCTGGGTGGTAGCGACGTTCGTATCAAACGTCGCTGGGTGAAAATCGGTTCGCAACAACCGTACTCCATTACATTGCAGGCCAATGGGCCTTGGCCGGGGCCAACGAAAAATTCGTATCACCCCGAAATTCGTATGAGCTGTGATCGTATCACCGAGGTTTCACTGTACTGTGGAGCTGCCGCCACGCGACTGCTTTCTTTCGGTTAAGGGAACTCTGTGGTGGGTGAAAGAACGAGTAGCTCGCCGCAACAGCAGTAAATGTTTGGAAAGAGAGCGATTCGAATTATTTTTGATGTTGACGTACACGAACAATTCATTCTCTACTGCTTGACTGCATCAACTGAGCAGTTAGGAAGCGCGTATTTCATGGAAGTTGCGCTAGCGGCGCAAAGTTCTCTATTTAATATTCCACTAACTATCCGAGAAAGTTACAAAAAGGGGGCCACTTTCCAGGCATGGAGAAACAGTTATAAGAAATGAGCTTTCTATGCGTCAACACACAAGACGTAACAATGCGCCGCACAATAAAATATTAAAAGTTGTAAAAAATAATTTCCCGCAAGTAATATAATATATGCTCGCTACATCACTATTGCAAAAACATTGTTTTGTTTCCTTCATCTCTCGAGTAAAGGCTACATTTCTATCACGGACAACTAAAAATGAAAAAATACTGGTGTGTCCTGCCGAAGAGAAAATCGTGTCCGTTTATCGGAAAATTCAGCGGCCGTAGATTTACTTAACACACTAAATGCAAGTGAAGATTTAAATGTAGCCAAGCAGAATTTAGCTTTATCCCTAATAGACCAGACATTGTTGACGTCGCGTCGCATGGTTTCATGAGGACAGCTAAAGTGCTTCTCCGTGTCGACATAATTACAACGGAAGAGCGTGCTTTACAGGCATCGGGCGAAGGCACACGGAGAATGAAACAAGGGAATGCCGAGCGCCATTTCGTAACATTTATTAAGGCGAAAGCCTCAGATGACCCATAAACACGAAAATTGACCATCGGCTTCCCGCGTCGGCGTCCAGCGGCTTCGGGGACAAGTGATGTAAAAAATCATCACAGATGGCCAAACTTTGTGACGTCAACATGACGTCGCGTCATGCTTTTAGAAAGTACTCAAATTCTTGGGCTCTGAACTGAGCGCCATTGTCTGTAACAATTCGTGTGGCAATCCATAGCAGCAAACATAGATGTCACTACTTCGATTGTCTTTGCGCTGTTGTGGAGTCATGATTTTTACCTCTAGCCACTTCGAATGGGAGTCCACAGCAAGGAGAAATGATTTACCATTTTTCTCTGCAAAATCTAAGTGTACTCTCTCCCACGCATTCTCACACCATCTCCACGGTTGCATCACATCATGACGTCACATCATGACGTCATCACATGACATCTTACCGTCGTCAAAAGTGGGCCGATCACGGAGGCACGGCAAAACCAGGTGAAGTGCGAAGTGCCTCCGATAGTGGAGGCCGTGCGAAGCCACGTTAGGTGCAGAAGCTTTCGGAAGCATGGCACGGCAGGATCAATACATCGAGTGAGAAGAAAAAGATGGCTTTCGCCTTCGAGTCGTCTTAGGCGAATGCGTAAGGCACACTGTTAGTTTTTACCATCCTTTTACATTCTTTATCCGGAAAAGTACGTTTACGTGTGTGTTTCAGCTGCATTTCTTGCACAAGACTCCGAAAGGCGTCGCCAAGCACATCGAGGAACTGGTCACTCTTTTCAACAGCAAAACACATATCTCGTTCCGCCTCTTGTCTGGTGTCATACAACTCGTAACCACAAATTAATGGACCTGCAGATACAGCGAGGGCTTTCAGAGTGCCTCCAATTAATTGTGGCACGAGCGCCGAATAACGCTCTTGTTTCTGTTCCAAGCATTTACGGTCGAGCAGTTCCTGTTTCTGAATGTTCATACAAGGGCTTCTAAAAAATAGAAAACGATGGTTGTGATTGAAGTTAGGTTATATTGGATACATGTGATATCGGAGCATAAGCTTTTTTAAGATAAGGGTCGTTTAACTGTCGGGATAATTAGGTAGGTAGGTAGGTAGGTAGGTAGGTAGGTAGGTAGGTAGGTAGGTAGGTAGGTAGGTAGGTAGGTAGGTAGGCAGGCAGGCAGGCAGGCAGGCAGGCAGGCAGGTATGTAGGTAGTAGAGTGAGTGAGTGAGTGATGAGTGAGGGAGTGAGTGAGTGAGTGATGTGAGTGAGTAGAGTGGTGAGTGAGTGAGTGAGTGAGTGAGTGCGTGAGGTGAGTGAGTGATGAGTGAGTGAGTGAGTGAGCGAGCGAGCGGCGTGGCGTGGCGTGGCGTGTCTAGTCTTGCGACATATGCAGGCAATTTCGCCACCCGGATTCCTCCTTTGAGGTTAGGTTGAAAACATGATCATTTTGAGATAACTGCACGTTTTGGACTCTCATTCAGAAAAAAAGTTCTTAAACAAGAATTTTTTGTAAGAGAAAATTTCATCCCGTCCTGACGCGGAAGTAATTAGCAAAGGCGTCCCACCAACGTCAAGGACCACTTATGGGCTGAGAGATCTGTGAACTAATATTGAAGCTATGATTGCGAAATTAAGGACAATGACGTTCTCAAGAAGTACTATTAGCATAACCTGGTTCAATGTTTCACTTAATCTCTTTAAGATGCCCCTGCGCTCATCTGTTAAGTTTAAAAGAGACTAGTCGATGATACGCTACTATCTTATCAACTTCGACGACGTGCTCTAACTGAAACGTTGCAGCCGACCTTCAACTCCTTAAGGGAAAAAAATAGGTATCTATATCCGGGTTCACATGAGATTATCTGAACTGTATTGAAATATTGTTACGAAGATAACGACAGTGACAAACGTCCTTCTTTTCTCGTTTGCTTGAGTTTCACGCTTTCACCGCCCCACTTTCTTTCGAGAAATATGACGCAATATGTTACGGATTGGTGCGCGGGCTATCACCGCGCGTTGCATGCGAAAAAACTAAGGCCTAGTCATATTTCTTTCCGAGGATTTCCCGACGAAATCCCCGGTACTCCCTGGATGGTCTATTTATCACGATTGTCTACATGTTTCTGTTAGAGTTTTTCGTTTGACCGCGCCCAAAAGCTCATACCTTCAAACTTATATTCTCGCGCTTCTTTCGTGCCCCGCCTTTACGCGAAGCCTATATAAGAAATCGGGAGCCCCTCACTTTTTATCTTCGAACATATTCTGATGTTTTTTTCGCGTCATAATAAAATAAATTATATAGGGATTCCTGAGATAGTGTGTGCAAGGTGCGACTCAACGGAGACGGGGCAATAAATAAAGGAATAC
The DNA here is from genome assembly GCF_013339695.2 of Rhipicephalus sanguineus. Lineage (NCBI taxonomy): Eukaryota > Metazoa > Arthropoda > Arachnida > Ixodida > Ixodidae > Rhipicephalus > Rhipicephalus sanguineus. The sequence goes on from NC_051180.1 coordinate 86,673,274, forward strand.
ACTCGATCATATGGACAGCCAAGGCAAGAAACTAACCAAATTCTGCAGTGGCGGTCGTTTATCAGGGGATGAGTGGCTCTAGCTTCTCGTATCTGACTACCGGGTTTTTGTGTGATGTGCTCAATTGAGGATGAGGAAATCACCCAATTTCTTCCTTCCTTCCCTTGATTGCATCATAAACGAATTTTCGATTCCACCGAATCAGAGTTTGAGAGTAGTTACAGGTCATGTCAACAATGATACAGAACTGCTGCCTGCAGTCATAGTGCTACGAGTGTGGTGTGATGTGCTGTGATGTGTCTTTTTCTCCTATTTTTCGCGTATGCCCTAATTTTTCCTAATAATATCTCTAATTCAACCAGACAGGCGTGGCGCCTTTTATAAGTGGTGCTGGCTAACCAACATAATTACATAAAAGATCCGCCGCTGGGAATCGAACCCACGACGTTGCGGCCGCGACGGTAAGCGCCCGATGCTAAACCAACTAAGCTACCTGGCAGATGCTGCACACTTCACGAACGCGCCTTATATCTGTCACACATTCTCTCTCGCACGGTGCTCTCTGTTGGCGTGTAGGTATGCGGGGAGGAGCGGGGCGGTGCCGCCGTCTGTGAGAGGTGAAAAGAAGTAATGCGTCCCGATTGACACTTACTAGCGCTTACTCCGAGATTGTGCGCGATATCGGAGGTCCTGGTTAAAGCGTCTCGATACCAGCGAGGGACACTGGCCGCGCTGGTGTCGCCGAGGCACCCTAGACGCAGTTACGTTCTTTGCTATTCGCTTCGTGTCAACGTGCGCCGGCTCATCGGAGTAGTGCAGCTTCCACATGCAACGCGATTTCTCCGCCGCCGACTACTTCGATTGCGAGATTGCTAGAGCACCGACTAACAAAACTGCTGCAATACGCGTTGCAGAAAGGACACGATTTCGACGTGCGAACGTCGTTCCTAGGTGGAGAGAGACAGAGGCCAGCGGGACGCGCGTGTTTGCGGCTCAAGCTACTAAACTCTACGAAATAGGCATCAACATGGGTGCATCCACGCCAATCGGTGCTATAGCTGCCAAACACGAATAGACATTGTACAAGCTTTCATATATCACAACGCGATAAGCACAACTTCTGTGTAGACACGTTTCACTTTCGTGTTATACCGATTCCTATGACGAGGGATCGGCCATGTTTTTGTCTGTTTTTCTTTTTTTAACACGAAAGTGTTTTATGCCGGGGTCCACCACGGCTCCACTGACGCATTTCCGTCACGGATATGACGTTGTAAAATATAAAGACTAACATATGACAAAGAAAAAACTATAAGAAAATGTTCCGTCACCGGGAGCCGAAATTACGACCTCTCGATCGCCAGCGCGCAGCGCGAAACGACTCCGCCACAAACGGCACGTTCTCTGCCGTGCTAACGGCGAGCTATTTATGTACACCATTTGCCGGTGGCGGTACTCAGAGATCGGCGCTACTGCGTATTTTCATTATCAATAGCGAGATGGCGCGAGGGGCTCGAAGAGCGCGCTTTAAAAGTTGTCCCCCACGCGGATTAGCGCGCGCCTCGACAGGGCGTGGTCGTTCGTGCGGGCGCTTATCTCGTGATCTCGGTGGTTTGTACGTCTTGCGCTCTGCCTGCAAGTTTCCGTTGAGAGCACGAAGGTCACCTCACTCACTGCAGCGGCCGCTTTTGCGAAAGGAGCGTGCTGCTCACACAGAAATAATTACAACTTTGACAGTTCGCGCTCATCCTGTGTATGTTCGTTCTGCGCGTCCTTTCTGCTTGAGCAGCGCATTGCAAGTTTCGAGCGGCTTGCCGTTCTTCGCGTAACATTACAATTTGATGCTGTATCATTCATTCCTTCGCGCTTGGGGCGAAAGCATGCACAACAAACGCTCAACTACGTCTGTGAAAACACGTTTCACTTTCGTGTTGTACCGATTCCTATGACAGAGGGATCAGACATGCTTTTTATGCGTTCATTACGTAGCGCATCGTGGGTACTCATATTCCCGTCAAGTTTAGTTATGTCCACCATATACACGTGTTTTATGCACGTTAGACATCTTGTTGTCTTGGTGTCAGACGCAGTCATCATACAAACTAGCGCAGGGTTAGGACCCTCCAAAAGGCTGTGTTTTTCTTGCTTTTTAGGAGCGAAGCTCCTTAAGGCGGCACCCGTTCGTCCCTCGTAGTCGTAGTAGTGCGTAACCAGTCGTAACGCTAGTACCCGATCTTGACCTCCAAGGTGGTGTCGGTGGGAGATTTTTCCTGTGCGTTGTTGAACAATAAAAAATTCGCAGCGTGCTCGTTAACTAAAAGCCGAATTCTTCTGTCTCTCATTCCCCATTAGCAGCCATCGGCATGTTCCAGTAGGAAACGTTAGTAGAGTAGAAGTGTAAGTGTTAGCTAAAAGCCGACTTCTTCTGTCTCTCATTCCCATTAGCCAGTCATTGTTTACCTCCAAGGTAGTGCCTGGTGAGATTTCTCCTGTGCGTGATTAAACAATAAAATTTTGTTCAAAACGCCGTTGATTGATGAAATAAACCAACGAAAGACGCCAGATGTTTTCTAAAAGCAAAACGAAAGAACGCCAGATGTTTCTAAAGCAAAACGAAAAGACGCCAGCTGCTTAACGAAAGACGCCAGATGTTTTCTAAAGCAATGGTTTTCTAACAATGAAAATTGACAGCGTACATGTAAAATTAAGTGAGCTGCAAGTCGTCATAACTCATCGAACCTTTAGTATAAACGCGCCGATCTCCGTCGTGATGATGTGCTGGGCAGAATTCACGGAAGATTCACGGTTTACCGATGAACCTCCGCAGCTTCGCCCACTCATCATCATTCACTCCGTGGATATGCTGTGATTTTTTTAGTATTGTCCCCTTCGTCATTGTGTAGTTCTTAAAACCGCCCGCTTCGCTTTTAATATTTTGAAAGGAACGAGGAAAATGTAGTCTTCCGGTCTCACAATGCTGCATCAAGACTTACTTCGCTGCCGTTGTTCACCTTTCGAGGAAGAAAGGTATCTCTGAAAGAACGTCGTCAAGAACAACGCCCCGCGATGCCTTTGAATCACAATTCATTTTTTCAGGCCTTCTACTGCTCACTAAACGTGTGCGCAAGACAGTTCTCTCTATTTCTTTCTTCTATGTTCTCTTTGTCCCGTCTACGAAGGTAAAGAATTGCTCTTCTTGAACAGATGCTCTCGCTTTGGTTCCATTTCAGTGAAGCTTGACTTTGTATTTCTACACAGGCGGTACTACATTACGTGCCCACAACCGTTGTGAAACTTGTCGTTCGCACGTACAGTGTAGTTCGCTCTCAGAGGAACAACTAATGGTACTACGATGTAGACTTTCATTCGACACCGCCCGCACTTCTCTGGCCAAAGCAAAAAGTGCTCCTCGGAAGACTGGCAATGATGCGAAGGTGCTCCTTGCGAAGTCTCGAATTTTTAAACGACACTGAACTGTATGATTCACACACGATGCGCTTTTTCTTTAGATTGAGGAAACGTGAGTTCGCAAGTCGATGTTGGACGGCAGGATAACGCCCGCCTGCATAAAAATTTCTCAGATAATCAAACAACCAACTAAGGAATACAAGTGAATGCATTCCTATGCCCACGTTCATGCCAGAAGCAAGCAGAATAACGCTCGCATTTTAAGCCTATCCACGCATTTTTTCCAAAGCCATTTGACACTTATAGGAGCACGAAGCTCGTGCCGCTAAAGGAAAGTGTTAAAAATTGTGACAACGGCAATATAAGTATACAGAAAAGACGAGAGAAGAAGTGCAACTGCATGTGCGATAACATTCCGGTCTTTCTGCGCCTAATACAGTGTCTGTTACCACTGCAGCACAACGCCTTGAATATTTTTCGAGGCGTGTTTCGGCTCATCTGTCGATATGCACTGCATGGAAGTTCTTAGCGTCTCTAATGAAACTTCTCAGTAATGAAACATGTCACTGTCAGTAATGAAAGCTCGTTTCTTTGTCATTTATGCGGAGACCTCATCTTCTAATACTGCAGTCAAATTGCAGTGCTGCCCCGGAGGCATTGAAATCAATGTGTATATGGTGGCCAATAATTAGATTTATGTCCACGCGATATCTCATTGCAAGTTGGACGTTGCTGCTGCTTGCATTGTTTCCGGGTCCGCGTCGAAGTTGCGGCGCTCGTGCAAAGTACGCGCCAACTCGCCAAATAAAAGCTTTCTATACTGCGCCGGCAAAACACTGCTGAACGGTGCTATATTAGCGCATGGATTGCGGCACTGCTGAGTCGAGGCAGCGTTGCGGACACGGCCGCGAGGAACGGTTTATGTGCGCGCCCAGGCACAAACTTCATAACGGTCCGCAATGCGATTAGCCCGGATGGGTGGACGCGATAATTTGATTAGGTTTTTCCCGCCCGCGGCTGTTCTCCTAGCATTTGGTGTACGGCCGCATCACGTGGTACCCTGCGGATCGCGATCGCTGGTCGGCAATGAGGACGTGAATCTTTGTTGTTTCTTTAATTCGGTTAATCGTACACGACTGCACCAATGCTCGCGTACCTTGCAACGTTGGTCATTTCATTTGATATGTTTTGTTCGTTGTGCATCTGCTTGTGCACGTCGCATATATTCGCGTGCGTATGAAGCTCGAACGTAATGTCTCCCATGTGACCTGTCCCAAACGCACCATGTGCGCTCGCTTCGTTCAAGAGTCGCTTTGACTAGAGTGTGCTTTTGGTTTACGGGTCTAGCCTGCAGCATCGTGCATGCTTTAATGGTAATAATTACCGCCGTGGTAGAGCTGCGAGTGGTTTCGAGTACGTTGACCAAGAACAGAGACTTTTAAGGTTTGTTCGACTATTGCAATATCAGTTAGCCACTTCACTAAACGTTCGGTCAAAGCAGTGTCACTTATAATCACCGTAATAATTGTAACACGAGGAATAGCTTAACAAATGTAATGCTGGCGCGACGTCTTCCGGATAGAATGGCGTTTTCAAAGAACTACGTTATAATTTTGTTGGGCACAAACACGATGACTACTCAATGCGTGCAGTTGCTGATCTTATGCTTACGTCGGCGTCTATAAGCCGAAATAGATGCTGTCATCTGTGGCGACGTGTCTTGATTGGGCTCGAGCGAGAACAAACCATCGCTTGGTGCTCTCAATTTCTTGGTTTTGTCCCGTGTTTTACCTATGGTGTTTAGTTGGCAGTACAGAAGTTATTATGACCAAGCACAGCACCTAAACACAAAAGAGAGAGGGGGAGAGAGAAAGAAGAGTAATCATAAAAGAAGGTAAGCCGTCGAAACACGTACACAAGAGAACAGCACAAACGCTGGCTGGCTAACTACCAAAAGGGTGCACTGTGGCTAGAAAGAAAGTAGATTCAAAAACTTGTCGGCGCATGCTCAGGTGAGAAAGAAAACATAAAACACTTTACTTTCTTCACATTTATATTCTAATTACTACAAATAAGACCCCTATACTTTCCTTGGCATTGCTGTCTGTTAGTTCTCATTAATATTGTGTCTAACAAATAAAAACGAGCCCTTAAAAGTAATCTTTCCTTCATTCATAGCGAGGGTCTCGTTCTGGCAGACATGATGCCTTCAGGTAGTATGCGAGAGATTATTGGTCAGCTGCCTGCTTGTAAATAGATCACGTGCTACGTGACGCCAAAAAAGGCAGAAAAAAGAGTGTTCCACACTCGCCGCCATGGCTGCGACTGGCGCTGACTGACACTCCTAAGTTTCAATCCACATATATACCCTATAAAATGGACGGGGAGATGACCGCCGCCGTAGCTCAGTAGTAGAGCATCGGACGCGTTATTCGAAGGTCGCAGGTTCGGTACCTGCCGGCGGCAAGTTATCTTTTCGTCCACTTTACTTTCTTCACATTTATATTCTAATTACTACAAATAACACCCCTATACTTTCCTTGGCATTGCTGTCTGTTAGTTCTCATTAATATTGTGTCTAACAAATAAAAACGAGCCCTTAAAAGTAATCTTTCCTTTAAACACCTCTCCAGAATATATACGTGTTACAATGTCGACAGTGCTACACTGTATGTTTATATCATACCGCCGGTCCTTTGTAGGATGCCTTCAAAAATAAACCGTCGACTAATTAATGATTATCTGGCATGCCGAAAATTTTGTTGTTTCCTTTATTTTCATTGTCGCGCTGGTAGTAATTAATCGGCTCCCCAGTAGTCGTCCTTCTTAGTGTTTTTGCATAAATTATTTCGTGCCACGGCAAGATATATTGTTTCGTAAAAATATTCTTAAGATCGCACTTAAGAGGCACTATAATATTTTGCATCTGTCTTTTTGAAACCTTTTTAACTCGTGGGTGTGTGATATTGAGCAGCCCGATGTCTCCTTCTAGCAGTGATATCTATGTTGCTGGTAACAGCAAACACTGTCGTGGCTGCACAGAGAAAACGCACTCGCAAGCGGGTTTCGACGACAGCAGAACTTGAGGTTTTGCCCTTTGAGCTAGCGCAGACTCTGACGGTAAGGAAAGCGAAACTAATATTGGCGGAGATGATTAGAATTTGTTTTCGTGGTTCTCCGAGACTAGAAATTTTATGACTTAAAAAGAAGCTTTCTCATACAGCTCTTTGAAAGAATTATAGAACCGCTTGCGTTTCACTTGGTTATTAATAAATGATCAGGCAGTCTCAGAGCAGCAACTCCGCGGCATTTTCACGATGAAAACTGGGGGATGTCTGTTTGATCGTGATATTATTGCGATAGCAAATACATGGATACTCTCGACGTGTTTTCGCCGTCGGTGTCGCCGTTGGCGCTGCCGTCGCAGTCATGTTCCTTATGAAGTCCAAATCGATAACATCCCCCTGCGCATCGATATGTTCTACCCGCGGGTAAAAGCGCGCGAACGGGGTCGACGAACGCGGCTGAAGCAGGGATCAAACGAGTCGGCCCATCTCCGTCGCTCGGAGGGCGCATATGATAACATCATCCCGTTCGGGAAGCCTATCGTCGAAGCAGAGAGGAAATCCTCCGCCCGTCTTGAACGAGCATGAAGGGACGCCGAAGGGGGGTGGGGAGGGAAGTGGTGGGGGTGTCGCTCGAGCTGCAACTGTGAACTTTGATTCTGAGGGCGTGGTCGCGATCGCTGGCGCGCGCGCTACCTCGACAAGCATCAGCGGACGGCTCGTACACCCTTCTACAAGCGGCACTCTCAACGCGAAGAGACTGTGCGAAAAACGCAGCTCTCCCTGGAGCGGCCGTACTCTCTTTCACCACCATTTTGTAGAGTTACGCGAGATTGGATCCAAAAGAGTTAGCTGCCGGCTCAACTTCGTATAACATTACAATTTGTTCCTATCGCATTCATTGCTTCGCCCTTGCGGTGAAACCGTGATTTCTTTAAAAGGTTACGTGATATTTCGCATCGCGGGCTCACTATCAGTACTACTGTCGGGATCTACTTGCTTTGCATTTACGTTAGACGGTGGGATTACTAGAATATTATTGATCATACTCAGTTGATATTTTGTGAGAGCTATATAAAGTTTTTTATGCCGGAAGCATTCTCCGGTTCGTTTAGGAAAAATAGAAAGTGCAAATGCCCGCAAGCTTGCTTTGAATCCACCCACAAAAAGAGTCACGAAAAGGAGATGGAAACAAAAAAAGAAAGAGAGAAAGAAGCAGAGAAAGAAAGAGATAGAAATAAAGGTAGAATTACAGAGAAAGCTATAGAGAGAGAGAGAGAGAGAAGGAAACAGACACGAAAAAGAGATAAAGAAACAGAGAGAGGGAGAAAGAAAGAGAAGAGAGAAAAAAATATCACTGACGATTACGATACTGCCTAATGCGAATTCTGAGCGCAGCTTCGTGTTGGGGCAAGGACTGTGTATGAAGTTTTGGCTTTCTATAAGGTATCGACTGCGCCATAAATTATAGTTTTCGTGAAGTTGCACAACACCCAGTACGCCATTATTGGCCTTTCTGCGGATAAGCGAGGTACCCGCTACACATCTGTGAGGTATTATGTGTACTTTGTTGATGCTGCGTGTGGCTGCATGATTGATTGAAATAAATTTAATGAGGTCCTGCGGGACGATGACGATTATTAATTATGGCTGAGCACTTTGCGATGGGTGGCAAGCATTAAACCACACTCGTTGCGCAATTATCATTGTGGGATGACTGGTCGTTATCTTCTGCCACGTTATATACATAGGTTAACGCGATTCCTTGCCCGACATGATGCCTGTATTGGGTCTTTTTGCAAATGAGTTTCGAGCACCAGCGTGGCTCTGCGGTACAACAGCCATGCAGAGGGATCCCGTTCGATCCTGGGTATTTTTTTTTCTCTTTTTATATTTTCATGTCTATAGGCTACGCCACCGGCGGTGACGGTGACGGCGACGGCGACGGCGACGCCGCTCAACGCAGTAACGGGCGCCTAAGAGCTGCTCTCTAAAAAGTAAAGAAAACGAGGAAGCCCCGCTACGGTGGTCTAGTGGTTATGGCGCTCGACTGCTGACCCGAAGGTCGCGGGATCGAATCCCGGCCGCGGCGGCTGCATTTTCGTTGGAGGCGAAAATGTTTGAGGCCCGTGTACTTAGATTTAGGTGCACGTTAAAGAACCCCAGGTGGTTGAAATTTCCGGAGCCCTCCACTACGGCGTCTCTCGTAATCATATCGTGGTTTTGGGACGTTAAACCCCAGATATTATTAAACCCAGATATTAAGAAACCCCAGATATTAAAGAAAACGAGGAAGGCCGCGCAGCGGAGCTGCGCGGCCTTCCTCGTTTTCCTTCATGGCCTTCCTCCGCTTTTCCTTCATGGTTGGCACTACTAGTGCGACGCTGCCAAAATTTTTTAATAGACCAGTCGCGAGTAGCGGGCTTTGCCCAATTTCTGTGGCACAAACGTGCTAGGAATTTTTGCGTACACAGGGCGGACGACTTTTGGCTTCGCCTAGCCACACACAACTTCGGCCTAAAGCTTGAGTACTATTCACTGGCTCGCCATCTTTCTCTCTCTCTCTCTTCTTAGTGGCTTTATTTCCGACTCATTTCATTCCATTTCGGCCGGCTTCCGTTTCTGTTTTCGAAATTGTTGCGAACTTGAGATATGTAGCAGCAGTTGTAGTCATTATAAAGCTTATGCTCTAATTCAGGAAACGAAGCCCAAGAAATCGCAGTAATCATTTCGCGGAGCTGCAGATCATGTACGCCGCGTCGCGTGGGAGATCGTAATTGCTTTCTCAGCTTCCTTCGCTGCACTGATTACGTGCTCGGTGTGGCGTATCGTTTTCCACATATGCAGCGTACATATAAATGGACCTTTTCACATTGTCGAGCAATTAAAGAAACCACCAATAAAATTTCTTTGTTAACTAAACACTAAAAAAGTATTTGAGCCCAGTTGAATATTTCTCATTAAATTAGGTCGGCATGTCAAGGTCCAAAAGCTGTTTTTATCACTATTCGGTAGCTACGTGTCTGGTAGAACAAGATAGGAGTAATCCGAAAGGGGCTATACAGCGAGATCGATTATTTCTGCCTTCAGGCCTGTAATACTGTCATACAGTTTGTACTGGAGGAGACAGTGTGTTTGTTATAAGATAGTAACTTAAATGTACAAAATTTCTGTCAGAGTTTCGTGTACTTGTGATACCATGCTGATCAGTATGACGCAATTTTTTTAGCAAGTTTTCTTGACGGCTCTGGTCTGGCTGCGCAACGGATTAAAATCTCATCCGCGTCTAGTTTTGCTGCGCTGAGCCAACAGCTGAACAGTTGTGAACTAGGTACATCCTTTTATCATACAAACATCGCGGTTATTTGTCACGTAAGTGCTGTACGTACAAAGCG
>NC_051180.1:86683241-86740741 GCF_013339695.2 Rhipicephalus sanguineus
GGGATGTAATGTCCTTTCACATTCTTTTTTTTTTCTTTTTTTGGTGCGTTCATTAAGTTGCGCATCGTAGGCACTTATATTCCCGTCAAGTTTAGTTATGCCTACCTTCCGTAACCTTATACACGTGTTCTATGCACGTTAGATATCTTGTTTTGGTGTCAGACGCAGTCATCATTCAAACTAGCGCGGGGTTAGGGCACTCCTAAAGGCTGTGTTTTTCATGATATTTATATTATTGCCTTCTTCGTCATTGTGTAGTTCTTAAAACCGTTCGCTTCGCTTTTAATATATTCAAAAGAACGAGGAAAACGTAGTCTTCCGGTCTCAGAATGCTGCATCAAGACTTACTTCGCTGTCGTTGTTCACCTTTTGAGGAACAAAGATATTTCTTAAAGAACGTCGGCAAGAACAACCCCCCGCAATGCCTTTGAATCACAATTCATTTTTCAGGCCGTCTTCTGCTCACTAAACGTGTGCGGAAGACAGTTCTCTATATTTTTTCTTCTGTGTTCTCTTTGTCCCTGATACGGAGGTAAATGATTGCTCTTCTTGAACAGATGTTTCGCTTTGGTTCCATTTCAATGAAGCTTGACTTTGTATTTCTTCACAGGAGGTACATTACGTGCCCACACCCGTTGTGAAACTTTCGTTCGCAGGTACAGTGTAGTTCGCTCTTAGAGTAACAACTAATGGTACTACGATGTAGACTTTCCTACGACACCACCCGCACCTCTCTGCCCAAAGCAAGAAGTGTTCTTCGGAAGATTGGCAATGATGCGCAGGTGCTCATTGCGAATTCTCGAATTTTTAAACGACACTGAACAGCATGATTTACCCACAATGCGATTTTTTTAGTTAGAGAAAACGTGAGTTCAGAAGTCGATGTTGGACGACAGGATAACGCCCACCTGCAGAAAATTTCTTAGATAATTAAACAACCAACTAAAGAATACAAGTGAATGCATTCCTAGCCACGTTCATGCCAGAAGCAAGCAAAATAACGCTCGCATTTTAAGCCTATCCGCGCATTATTTCAAAGCCATTTGACACTTATAAGAGCACGAAGCTCGTGCCGCTAAAGGATGAGTGTTAAAAATTGTGACAACGGCAGTATAAGTATACAGAAAAGACGAGAGAAGTGCAACTGCATGTGTGATAACATTTCGGTCTTTCTGTGCCTAATACATCGTCTGTTGCAATTGCAGTACAGCGCCTTGAATATTTTTCGAGGCGTATTTTGACTCACCAGTCGATATGCACTGCATGGAAGTTCTTAGCGTCTCTAATGAAACTTCTCAGTAATGAAACGTGTCACTATCAGTAATGAAAGCTCGTTTCTTTGACATTTTATGTGGAGGCCTCATCTTCTAATACTGTAGTCAAATTGCAGTGCTGCCTCGGAGGCACTGAAATCAAAGTGTATATGGTGGTCAATAATTAGGTTTATGTCCACGCGATATCTCATTGCAAGTTGGACGTTGCTGCTGCTAGCATTGTTTCCGGGTCCTCGCCAAATAAAAGCCTTCTATACTGCGCCGGTACAACACTGCTGAGCGGTGCTATAATAGCGCATGGATTGCGGCAGTGCTGAGTCGAGGCAGCGTTGCGGACACGGCCGCCGAGGGAACGGTTTCATGTGCGCGCCCAGGCACAAACTTCATAACGGTCCGCAATGTGATTAGCCCGGATGGGTGGACGCGATAATTTGATTAGCTTTTCCCGCCCGCGGCTGTTCTCCTGGCATTTGGCGTACGGCCGCATCACGTGGTACCTTGCGGATCGCGATCGCTGGTCGGCAATGTGGACGTGAATCTTTGTTGTTTCTTTAATTCGGTTAATCGTACACGACTGCACCGATGTTCGCGTACCTCACAACGTTGGTCATTTCATTTTATATATTTTGTTCGTTGTGCATCTACTTCTGCACGCCGCATATATTCGCTCGAACGAAGCGTCTCCCAAGTGACCTGTCCCAAACGCACCACGTGCGTTCGCTTCGTTCAAGAGCCGCTTTGACTAGAGTGCGCTTTTGGTTTACGGTTCTAGCCTGTAGCATCGTACATGCGCTAATGGTAATAATTACCGCTGTGGTAGAGCTGCGAGAGGTTTTGAGTATGTTGACCAAGAACAGCGGCTCTTAAGATTTGTTCGACTATTGCAATATCAATTAGTGACTTCACTACACGTTCGGTCAAAGCAGTGTCACCGTAATAATTGTAACACGAGGAATAACATAACAAATGTAACGCTGACGCGACGCCTTCCGGATTGAATGACGTTTTCAAAGAACTACGTTATAATTTTGTTGGGCACAAACGATTACTACTGAATGCGTGCAGTTGCTGATCTTATGCATACGTCAGCGTCTATAAGCCGAAATGAATGCTGTCATCTGTGGCGACGTGTCTTGGCTCGAGCGAGGACAAATCATCACTTGGTGCTCTCAATTTCTTGGTTTCGTCCCGTGTTTTACCTATGGTGTTTAGTTCGCAGTACAGAAGTTATTATGACCAAGCACAGCACTTAAACACAAAAGAGAGAGGAGGGAGAGAGAAAGAAGAGTAATCACAAAAGAAGGTAAGGCGTCGAAACACGTACACAGGAGAATAACACAAATTCTGGCTGGCTAACTACCAAAAGGGCGCACTGTGGCTAAAAAGAAAGTAGATTCAAAAACTTGTCGGCGCATGCTCAGGTGAGAAAGAAAGGACATAAGCACCTCTGCAGAATACATCGGTGTTACAATGTCGATAGTGCTACACTCTATAAATATATCGATACTGCCGCTCCTTTGTAGGATGCCTCCAAAGATAAACCGTCGACTAATTAATGATTATCTGGCATGCCGAAAATTTTGTTGTTTTTGTTGTTTTCATTGTTGCGTTGGTAGTAATTAATCGGCTCCCCAGTAGTCTTCCTTCTTAGTGTTCTTGCATAAATTATTTTGTGCCACGGCAAGATATATTGTTTCGTAAAAAGTTTCTTAATATCGCACGTAAGAGGTACTATAATATTTTGCATCAGTCCTTTTGAAATCTTTTTTACTCGTGGGTGTGTGATATTGAGCAACCCAACGTCTTTTTCTAGCAGTGGTATCTATGTTCCTGGTAACAGCAAACACTGCCGTGGCTGCACAGAGCAAACTCACTCGCAAGCGGGCTTCGACGACAGCAGAACTTGAGATTTTGCCATTTCAGCTAGCGCAGACTTCGACGGCAAGGAAAGCGAAACTAATATTGACGGAGATGATTAAAATTTGTTTTCGTGGTTCTCCGAGACTAGAAATTTTATGACTTAAAAAGAAGCTTTCTCATGCAGCTCTTTGAAAGAATTAAAGAACCACTTGCATTTCACTTGGTTATTAATAAATGATCAGGCAGTCTCAGAGCAGCAACTCCGCGGCATTTTCACGATGAAAACTGGGGGATGTCTGTTTGATCTTGATATTCTTGCGATAGCAATTACATGGATACTCTCGACGTGTTTTCGCCGTCGGTGTCGCCGTTGGCGTTGCCGTCGCAGTCATCTTTCGTATGAAGTCCAAATCGATAACATCCCCCCGCGCATCGATATGTTCTACCCGCGGGTATAAGCGCGCGAACGGGGTCGACGAACGCGGCTGAAGCAGAGATCAAACAAGTCGGCCCATCTCCGTCGCTCAGAGGGCGCCAGGGGCGTAGCCAAGGGGGGGGGGGGGAGTTGGGGGGTTCAAACCCCCCCCCTAGAAATTTTTCAATTTTGCTTGCGTATATAGGCAGGCACACATACAAACGCACGCATAAACCTACATAAAGTATGGTTGAACCCCCCCCCCCCGAAAAAATTTTCTGGCTACGCCCCTGGAGGGCGCATATGATATCATCCCGTTTGGGAAGCCTATCGTCGAATCAGAGAGAAAATCCTCCGCCCGTCTTGAACGAGCATGAAGAGACGCCGAAGGGGGGGGGGGGGTGATGGGTGGCGGGGTTGTCGCTCGAGCTGCAATTGTGAACTTTGATTCTGAGGGTGCGGTCGCGATCGCTAACGCGCGCCCTACCTCAACAGGCATCAGCGGACGGCTCGTATACCCTTCTACGAGCTGCGCTTTCAACGCGAAGAGACTGCGCGAAAAACGCAGCTCTCCCTGGAGCGGCCGTATTCTCTTTCACCGCCGTTTTGTAGAGTTACGCGAGATTGGATCCAAAAGAGTGAGCTGCCGGCCCAACTTCGTATAACATTACAATTTGTTCTTATCGCATTCATTGCTTCGCCCTTGCGGTGAAACCCTGATTTCTTTGAAAGGTTACGTGATATTTCGCCTCGCGAACTCACTGTCAGTACCGCTGTCAGGATCTACTTGCTTTGCATTTACGTTAGGCTGTGAGAATACTAGAATATTAATGATTATACTCAATTGATGTTTTGTCGGAGCTATATAATGGTTTTTTGTGTCGGAAGCAGCTGCTCAGGAAACACTATAACCTGATGCCGTACATTCTTAGGTTGGTTTAGGAAAAATAGAAAGTGCAAATGCCCGCAAGCCTGCTTTGAATCCACCCACAAAATGAGTCACGAGAAGGAGACAGAAACGAACAAAGAAAGAGAGGAAGAAGCACAGAAAGAAAGAGATAGAAATAAAGGTAGAATGACAGAGAAAGACATGGAGAGAGAGAGAGAGAAAGAGATAGAAAGAAACAGACACGAAAAAAGATAGAGAAAACAGAGCAAGACTGAAAGAGAAAGAAAGAAAGAGACAGAATGAAAGAAATGAAGAAACAGGTGCAAAAGAAGAGATACAAGAAACAGAGAGAGAGAAAAAGAAAGAGAAGAGAGATGAAAGAATTCACCGAAGAATACGATACTGTATAATGCGAATTCTGAGCGCAGCTTCGTGTTGGGGCAAGAACTGTGTTGAAGTTTTGGCTTTCCGCAAGATATCGATTGCGCCACAAATCATAATTTCTGTGAAGTAGGACAGCACCCACTACGCCATTATTCGTCTTTCTGCGGATAAGCGATTATGTGTACTTTGTTGATGCTGCATGTGGCTTATGACGATGAAGAATTACGGCTGAGCACTTTGCAATGGGTGGCACACTCGTTGCGCAGTGAGCATTGTGGGAGGACTAGTTGATATTAAAACACACACACACACACACACACACATATATATATATATATATATATATATATATATATATATATATATATATATATATATATATATATATATATATATATATGCTACATAGGTTAACGCGATTCCTTGCCCGACATGACGCATGTATTGGGTTTTTTGCAAATGGACTTCAAGCACCAGCGTGCCTCTGTGGTAGAATACTCTACTGCAACGCAGAGGGATCCCATTCGATCCTGGGCATTTTTTTTTCTCATTTTATTTTTACATGTCTATCGGTTACTTTTTCATGCCTATAGGTTACGCCACCGACGGTGACGGCGACGCCGCTCAACGCAGTAATGGGTGTTTAAGAGCTGCTCTCTAAAAAGTAAAGAAAACAAGGAAGGCCGCCCCAGCTCCGCTCTTCCTTCAGGCTTGGCACCGCTAGTGCAAAGCTGACATATTTTTTTAGTAGACCAGTCGTGAGTAGTGGGCTTTGCCCAACTTCTGTGGAACATGCGTGCTAGGAGTTCTTGCGTACACAGAGCGGACGAATTTTTGTTTCGCCTAGCCACACACAGCTTCGGTCTAAAGCTTGAGTACTATTCAGTGGCTCGCCAGCTTTCTCTCGCTTGCTCTCTTCTTAGTGGCTTTATTTCCGACTGATTTCATTCCATTTCCGTCAGCTTCCGTTTCTGTTTTCGAAGTTGTTGCGAGCTTGAGAGATGTAGCACCAGTTGTAATCATTATAAAGCTTATGCTCTAATTCAGGAAACGAAGCGTAATAAATCACAGTAATTATTTCGTGGAGCTGCAGATGATGCACGCCGCGTTGCGTGGGAGAGCGTAATTGCTTTCTCAGCTTCCTTCATAATACTGATTACGTGCTTGGTGTGTACTTTGCGTATCGTTTTCCACATATGCAGCGTATATATATACGGACCTTTCCACATTGACGAGCAATCAAAGAAACCAGCAATAAAATTTCTTTGTGAACTAGAGACTGAAAAGTATTAGAGCCCAGTTGAATATTTCTCAATAAATTAGTTCGGCATGTGAACGACCAAAACCTGTTTTTTTTTTACCATTCGCTAGCTACGTGCCTGGTAGCACAAGATAGGAGTAAGCCGAAAGGGTCTATACAGCGACATCGATTATTTCTGGCAACACACCTGTAATACTGTTATACAGTTTGCACTGAACAAGGCAGTGTGTTTGTTACAAGATAATAACCTGAATTTACACAATTTCTCTCAGAGTTGCGTGTACTTATGATACCATGCTGATGAGTATGACGCAGTTTTTTTAGCAAGTTTTCTTGACGGCTCTGGTCTGGCTGCGCAACGGATTAAAAGGTCATCAGCGCCTAGTTTTGCTGCGCTGAGCCAACAGCTGAACAGTTGTGAACTAGGTGCATCCTTTTATCATTCTAACATCGCGGTTATTTGTCACGTAACTGCTTTTCGTACAAAGCGCTTCTCAAAGCCTCAGAAACGTGAATGAAGCTTCGGATTAGTAATACCAGCTTGCGAGTGCACAGATCAGCAATAAAGCACAGTGGCATTGTACTGCGCATAATAACATTTATCGTTACTTACGTAAACATCCCTTCAGTTTGGTGCCCATGATTGCTAGGGGTACGCCGCAATAAAGTTTCTCAGTCGGCGTGTTTTTTTTTTAACACGACTGTAAATTCGTGTGTGCGAGAACCATATCAGAATAGCGTTTCCAGGGCGCTTCGGGGACGCTTGCACAGCGAAACCGCGAAGCGGTGGAAAACGCAGTGGCATATATGTGCAGTGCGATGCATTGTTATGAGTTATGAAACTGCAAGCGGCAATGATATACTGCGACAGCTATTCACAAGCGAACAGTGTAAACCGAAGAGAACGAGTGCACGCATTTTTGTTTGCTCCTTGCAGTCGCATCCCGATGTGGTTCTCGTATTTGCGAATGTGCGAGGTGCTTGCGGAGCTCCGATAACCGAGTGGCGCGGGAACGAATAAATTGCGGCGAGGTAGAGACTCGTCTCGTTCTTTGAGCAGATTGTTTTCTGCATCGCCTACACAGTTCAGAGGAAACGTCGCACACCTTGCGCAAACAGCAGGGTGCTAATGCGTATCGCGTCCGCATTGCGCGCTTCGCCTCTATTCCAACTGCGGGCCTCTTTCTCCTCTCTCTCTCACACGCGTATATATCAATTCTGCGCTTCGGAGTCGCACCACTGCGGAGCATCTAGTGCCAAGAGACGATTATTTACGCTCCGGCTGCCTTTGCGCAATGTCGACGCGCGCGCCGCGTTTCGAAGGGTAGCGCCCAATTCCTGGGTTAACCGTAAATCAGGCTTTCGCAAGGCATCGCCCTAGCGCTTCCCGGGAGCGCTCTATATTCGCTGTCTCGTTCTCGGTGGGGCATACGGCGCGCGTCGTCTCTTTCATTGTAAGCGTCATCTCTCTGTTCGTTTCTTTTCATCTTCGAACAGCCGATAGAGATGTCTGTTCCCTGGCTTAGTGCCTCCGCAGCTGTCAGGCGCAATCTTCCCGTCGTATCTCAGTCGATATCACCGAATCTTCTCGCACGGCCCTTACTCCTTCCCTATATCGGCCGATGAGCCGTGGACTTTGGAAATAAGCTCGGGTTCATGAAGTGTGGTCATTGCCGGCATAACCGCAGTGAGGCGCTCTTTGGTTGGATCTTGGCCGTCATTGCACTACGGCAAAGCCCTTTGCTGTCTCCAATTAATCTGCGTTAGCGATGAGTTTCGAAGGTTTCGTTTGGGGTCTTTTGGTGCCCGTACATCTACTGCGTTTTCTAAAGATAGTTATGAGAAAGCGCTAATGTGTAAATTACCTCGATTAGACAGGAAACATGCAGTAATTACCTCTGTCACACCTTCCAAAATCATCTGATGAATGCTAGTCTCGGCGCTGTACATTTGCGGCTCTTTATGTGTAGTCAGTCTCAAGTGTAGAGCATAGCTGGAATAATGCCGATATTAGACTAATCCATAAAGAAAAAAAAAAGCCGGCAGATCCCATGCATTGTGGGAATCGATGTAATGCGAAGCAGCCAGCAAAGAGCTGCATACATCGTCTTGTATGTCATTGAGGAAAATGCGTGTCATGGTTTTCATGTTAACTCCTATTATTTATGTTCGTCACAAAGTCACGTCGCGCAAGACCAATTCCGGTGTAGATAAAAGCTAGCGAAACAGCCACCAGCGCGCCATGAGCGTGGCACGTAAGTCATGCTGTACATGACATGCGTGTCATGATTTTCATGATAACTCGTGTTATTTATGTTCGTCACACGGTCACGTCGCAAGATACCAATTTTGGTGTATATCAATCTAGCGAAACGGCCGCCAGCGCCCCATGAGCGTGGCACGTAAGTCATGCTGTACATGACATGCGTGTCATGATTTTCATGATAACTCGTGTTATTTATGTTCGTCACACGGTCACGTCGTAAGAGACCAATATTGGTGTATATCAAGCTAGCGAAACGGCCGCCAGCACCCCGTGAGCGTGGCACGTAAGTCATGCTGTACATGACATGCGTGTCATGATTTTCATGATAACTCGTGTTATTTATGTTCGTCACACGGTCACGTCGTAAGAGACCAATATTGGTGTATATCAAGCTAGCGAAACGGCCGCCAGCGCCCCGTGAGCGTGGCACGTAAGTCATGCTGTACATGACATGCGTGTCATGATTTTCATGATAACTCGTGTTATTTATGTTCGTCACACGGTCACGTCGCAAGATACCAATTTTGGTGTGTATCAATCTAGCGAAACGGCCGCCAGCGCCCCATGAGCGTGGCACGTAAGTCATGCTGTGCATGACATGCGTGTCATGATTTTCATGATAACTCGTGTTATTTATGTTCGTCACACGGTCACGTCGTAAGAGACCAATATTGGTGTATATCAAGCTAGCGAAACGGCCGCCAGCGCCCCATGAGCGTGGCACGTAAGTCATGCTGTACATGACATGCGTGTCATGATTTTCATGATAACTCTTGTTATTTATGTTCTTCACACGGTGACCTCGCAAGATACCAATTTCGGTGCATATCAATCTAGCGAAACGGCCGCCAGAGCCCCATGAGCGTGGCACGTAAGTCATGCTGTACATGACATGCGTGTCGTGATTTTCATGTTATGACTTGTCATTTATGTTCGTCATACAGTCATGCTACGCCATACCAATTTTGGTGCACATTCGTTTAACCAAGCGACCAGGAGAGCACAAAGTCGTAGGCGGCTAGATAGATAGATAGATAGATAGATAGATAGATAGATAGATAGATAGATAGATAGATAGATAGATAGATAGATAGATAGATAGATAGATAGATAGATAGATAGATAGATAGATAGATAGATAGATAGATAGATAGATAGATAGATAGATAGATAGATAGATAGATAGATAGATACGGTCAAAGTCGCAGAAGTTCGCTAAGAAATGCTTCGCATTTAAAATAGATTATATAAATGAAGAATCACAGGGCTAATTACATTCGTTTCAGTTAAGCAACATTTTTACGGAGGCAATTTTCAAACAAATTAGGGCGACGATTGGCTTCAGACGGCACAGATAACAGTCTGGCTTTGGAAAAAAGACATTCTACTTTAGCACTCATCGAAAATGGATAACATCCATCATATAGCAGCCACTGCAATAATATGACAGGTTCAACGTTAAACAGCAGAGTGCGAATTAGAAAAAAAACACAAATATGAATAGTCCCCATTCTTGATGGCATTATGAAGAAAAAAGCTGGAAAGGCTCTATAATCCATAGACAGGCGATGGTATATTGCGGTTACACATTGGGTACGAAGAAAAGGAAAGAAGAAATTGAGAGGAAGAATGGGGGAAGAGAGGGAGCGAACAAACGAGCGACTGCATAAACTACGCTGGTGAGGTAAATAGCGTGTCTGTGAGAAAAGTACGGGGGCTACTAACTTCAACAAGATAAGTTTGCTTGCTTAACTGATGCGGCCTAAACATGTAGCGACAAAACATGCATGTGAAGTTTCAGGTCTTTGTTACCATCTTGCGTCCGATAGATATCGAGTAGGGCGGCGAGTCCGTCACTTCGTGTGCGGCAGTGCTTAACGCTACAGTGTGAAAGAGTTTACGGTGAATACGCCGAAGCATCGTGGCTCTCTAAATTGTAAAGCTCCTGAGGTAAAAAAGTAAAGAGCATGCTTCGTTGCGTGACGTCACGTTATTCGCAATTATAGCTTAAACATGACTTGAGTACAGTACCCTGCTGTTCGTGTTGCTGACGCGTTCGAAGCAACGCCTGCGGCTGCCATTAATCTCCGCTCCCAACATCGCGTTCGTGCTGTGTACGCGAGCACACTTTCTTTTCTCCGTTCCGTGAATTATTACCCCGTACCGACACGGTCGAGTCGCAGCTCCCACGCTTTCAGGAATCGGAATGAAGAAAGCTATGAACAAATGAAGGCGCGCCTCCACTGGCCCGCTTTGCATTGCAAATGAAGGCGCAGGTGCGCGAGTGCCACCTAGGTCGCAAAAGAGCCGGAACGGTGGACGACAAACTCGTCTTTGCATGGCCGCTACAAGACATTGTTTATACTCTTGGGAAGTCCCAAACCTTCCATATACTGTACCTGCCGCTTCTATATCAATACAAGCCACGCTGCTCATTGACATTTTTCCGTAGATGCCCATCTACCTGCGGAACTTGTACTAGTACAGCGAAACGAGCGCAGGAACGGCTATAGCGAGAGCGAGTACTTCGTGGAAAAGTGGCTCTTCGCGATTTGCTGTCCCTATAAATGCATATAAAATAAAGGCTAAGTAGCTCAAACGCGAGTTAAGTGTCACCAGAATACAGATCGAATCTTTTGGCGCATGCGCAGTCACTGCTAACTGTGTGGGCTCAATCTCTTGCTGCTGCTACTTTACGCTGCTTCTTTATGCTTGCATAAAGTAGCAGCAGTACCGCTTGCAAGAAGATTCTGCCAACCTAAGATGCGCTCTGAAAAATACGGTTCAGAGAAGGACCAAGTAATTTGAACATCGAAATCGCTTTAGATAAGTTACAATATTATAAACTTTAGTATGTAGTACTAAACACAAAACGTTTCGATAGAGTTGCGCAATGTAGAAAGGCCGGCCGCGTAAATTAATTTTCGTTTGAATTACTTCAAACATTCTTAAAGAAAAACGGGACAGATTTTGTGCACACAGATCAGCAAACCAAATGATGTATAGATAGCAGCTTTCAGCTGCTGCGTGCGCATCTAAATTCCAGAAGAAGGGACGGGGTTCTGACGAGGCGTGTTTCTTCATCCTGATTCTATTCATTGATCGTGACATAAAGACTAAAAGGCAAAATAGCAAACTGAAATTGGCGCAGGCAACATATGTGATAAATGCGAATCAAACAAGCCGCATTGTTGTCGTGGCAGCTGACATAGATGCCCCATAAATCATCTTCCTTGCAGCAGCCTTTCTTATGGTAATACAGACAACTGCAGGCATCGCAGCAGTTTTGACCACGGAGCATTGGAACTTCAATCTGTTCGCGTCAGGCATCGAGGTTTTTCTTGTTTCAAGTCGCAGACTGACACAGAGAAATATGCTGGTGCCTTGTTTTCGCCAATCTGCATGACGGACAAACCTGGATTTAAGATCAGCTTAAGCTGCGGCTTTTGTTTCCTTTTAATGTACATATTACTTTTGTTCTGACAACCTGTAAACTTTATGCACGTAGAAATGAAGAACCAGCAGCCGAACAAGTTGTCGGAACCCATTATACTCGTAACGGTTTTAGGGGCGAAGCACCTTAGGGTCTCAGCTTGTCGGCGTGTCATGTCGTCGTCACGGTCCATCATAAACGGATATGCATCACAAAACTTGGGTAATTCCCACTACTCGCCACCAGTCCCTACTACGCATATTATGAGTTAAAGGTTCGTAGTTACTGCCTAAACATTATATTAGGCTCAGCAGCGGTGTCAGAATCCCCGACGAAATTTACCAAGGCGCTCAAGTTTCTTATCTAAAACCAGATACACTAATGTGGATCTCTGCGGTAAGGTCATCTATTTGAAACACCACTTCATGAAACATATCTGCGAAGCGATGGTGCTTTACTCGCCACCAGTCCACTAAAAATGAAGACGGCAACAGTTAGCCCAACAAATAACCGAAGACGTTAGTAGAGCTGAAACACCCTACTCTACATGCCGTAGGGAATTATAGTGAGGAGCAGTGGGAGGCTGCCTTGCGCAGCTCGAGGCCCGACATTCAGGAGGCCATCCTGGAGTGGGCTGAGAGGGTAGAGGAGGCCTACTTGAAGTAGGTCCTCCCCCCACCCTCTGTCCCATTGCCCCCTTCCCGTTAACCAGGGAAAAATAAAGTTGTGCATTCATTCATTCATTGAAACCGGGCATGTGGAGAAGAAGAAGCATAAGAAGAAGCACCTTAGGGTAAGCTGCATTCCGTCGCAGTTTTCCGACGACGTTAGTGGAGCTGAAATACCCTTCCCTACATGTCCGGTTTCAGGCTTGGCACCATTAGTGTCTCATCCAATAAATCTCTCTCAAAACAATGTGGCGAATTACCTCGGTCAGGTTGTTGTTGTACCCTCTGCCACATTACTCACACCCACTCCGGGGGATTGGACAGGTCCTCCTCCTTCTTCTTCTTTCTCTCATTGCCCATTAGCGGTGATTTTGCTCTCGGAAACACAGGCTCAAATTGCATGCTTCGCCCCTCCACAGGTTTCACGTTAGTGGAGCTTAAACCCCCTTACATAGATACTTTGCCCCTCCCCATTTTTTTTCATACCTTCAAGCTTTCATCGTCCCCCGAAATTCTGCCTAATAACAGCTGTTATTAGAACCAGTAAAGTTCATGTCATCTGGTACCATATGATTTCATAATTAAACCTGCGGTAGCGCACCTGGGGCTACAAGCGCGGATGCTGTTGTCGATATCAATAGAAAGCGAGCACAAACAAAAATAATTACAGTACATCCCTTTAGTTCCAGTACGCTAACGAGGTTATTCGTTTTACATGATTGGACTTTTTCTTCAATTTCTCATAGCTCATAGAAAGGCTGCGGCTCATGATTGCTGAGATCCCTCACTACCCAGCTCAGTTCAGTTGCCTGTTCAAAATATATTATAACGAAAAAACATATTCTTCAAATATAAAATGCTTTGGGAAGTATTCTTTAAAAAAAATTGGCGAAGCTTGCTTTAAGCCGCGCGAGCCTTGAAACAACAAAACTGGACGATTCTGAAGATTAATCTGGTTGTTTCTAGGTTGTTTCAAGGCCTTAGCTAGGTGATGCAGGTTATTTCTTGGTTGCTTCTAGGTCTTTCCTAGGCTTTAGCTAGGTGATGCTGTCGGTTGCTTCTACATTGATTCTCGGCGCAGAGTGGTTCGACTTAAACCACAGACAGTCACAGACGGGACACGGACGTCCAAACTGCAAAGACAGAACCTCGCGCTTAAACCAAGCGTTCGCACCTCTCATAGATCTACGGCCACGTCGTCGTTAGTGTAGGCCTTCCATCGCTTCGGGGCCGCCGTCACTCCGAAGCCATAAGTTGGGCTAAGCGTTGCCTTCTTCATTTTAGTGAACAAGTGGTGAGTAATGGGATTTGCCCAATTTCTGTGGCACATACCCGTTTATGATAGTTTTTTGGTTCGCGCGATAATGAACGATTTGCTAAACAGGTTCGCTGCTAAAAACTAGCAGTTGTTCCGTGTACGAATACAACCGATGAGCGAAGCTCCTTAGAAACGGGACGCAAACGACTATGCGCCTGATCTGAAGTCGGTAGGGTGGGGAGAGCGTCTCTGCGCTCGGTGGCGGGAACGACTAAGCGAGTGAGTGCGGCGCGCGCAGCGCAGGGAGATGGAGACAGGTGGAGAGGGGGACGAGTGGTGATGCGGCGGGGACTTTCGTCGGGGGCGACATAACGCCACGCGCGGCGTACGGCGCGCGCAGCGTTTCATTGTCTTTTTGCGTAGGTGCCAGGTGGGGAGACCGTCTGCTACTACCTTCGACAATGCACGCGTAGTGCGCTAGAATGGTGGTTATCATTTCAAAATCCACGATAAAGGAGGCGAAAGTGAAAACTACCATTATAACCAGTTGTGCACAGAGCTTATTTCTTTTAACCTGGAATTTCTGGTGCGCTAGAACCAAACCGCTCAAGGCCCAAACATTTCCTTTTATATCCCCGGCCACTGCAAATTAAAGCGATGCTTTAGAGAAGGGAGCTTCAACGGCGACGGCGGGGTGCGGGCCTAAAGAGCTTCGCTCCTAAAAATCACCGTCTGAGCAGCCTGTACAGATGGTTAACCAGCGAAGCTGAAATGTGTGGCCCAGTTGTTTATCGCTGGGTTAATCCCGACGGAGCCAAAGTGCCGCTCGAGAAACTCCCGCCCAAAGCAGGCGTTGGCCCCGGCGAATGCGTTCCCACCATTGCCTCGTTGACGCTGCTTTGCCTGCACCGGAATCTCCTCAGATCGCCGTTGTCGCTTCTGTTCGACCTCTTGAGTTAGCTCTGCGTCGTGGTTCAATACAATTCAATTCAATACAATACAATTCAGCTTTATTTCAGGTATTTCCTGAGGAGATAGAGGCTAAAGGCTTTAGTCGCCTGACGGTGGCCTCTGCCCCCGTGGTTCGCAACAGGTGCAGCACAGAAAGCATAACAGTAAACCTATACATTTCTAGAAAATAATTGTATACAAAATGAAATAGTAATGAAATGATACACCGGTAGTAATTACAATGATGCAAAGTGTTGATCACAGTATGACAAAGTGGTGATTACAGTGAGAAAAAAAACAAAAGAAAATGAAGAAACAAAAAGAAAACACTTGCGCGCACACACACAAAAGAGACCGGATCCTCGATACGCCGTTGCTGCTTGCGCTTGGTCACCCGGGGCTGTACTTGTGCCCGGACTGCGGCATCGGCCCAACGAACACGAGTTCTGTCACGGTTCTGCTGTCGGCGCTGTTCTTCGAAATTTGTCTGCTGTTCGGGAGTTCGTACGATCCGTGGCCTGCCCATGTTGAAGTTACATTTGCTGAAACTGCTGCGCGCGAGCTCGGCGGCACGGCTGCGTCATTAATGACGCAGCCAATGGAGACGTTTCTAGAAACATGAGGACAGACGAATTTTCGTTTCGCTTATAACCTACTCATCTTTGGTTGCTTTCATTCGAAAACGCCTTACTAGAACTCACTATAGGCTTGGTAAATATCTCAGTTTTTCCAAAACAGCGCAGCTTTTTGCGTTACTGTGCGCACCTCTTATTTTTGCCGACAATCAATGCAGCCCCGCCACGGTGGTCTAGTGGTTATGGCGCTCGACTGCTGACCCGCAGGTCGCGGGATCGAATCCCGGCCGCAGCGGCTGCATTTTCGATGGAGGCGAAAATGTTTGAGATCCGTGTACTTGGATTTAGGTGCACGTTAAAGAACCCCAGGTGGTCGAAATTTCCGGAGCCCTCCCCTACGGCGTCTCTCATTATGATATCGTGGTTTTGGGACGGTAAACCCCAGATAATATTACTATTGTTATGACAATCAATGCACAATTTGCACGCTTTCAGCATTTGGAAGTGAAATGCCGGTGCATTTCTTAGGAGGGCATTCTGATGGCAAACGAATAAACGACACCTCGGCGGTCGCGACCCAGCTCTGATTTAAAAAAACTTGGATCGCGAGTAACATAAGAGCTTGTGCTTGGCAGGAGACAAAATATTTGCGTTCGCTTCTTTTATAAAAGGACATTGAACCCTGTCATTTCGACATTCTCAGAGCTCGTTCAATTTTTTTTTGCGCAGAGCAGCTTGCTTTGTAAAAGAATCAGGAAAAAGTGTATCAATGAGAACCCGTTTTTTTTTTTTCTTGAAGTTTCTAGCGTGTCTTGCCGCCACGTGATTTTATTCACAAAGCCAGCTTCGCTTTCGACATGCGGACAAAAAATAACTATAACAACCGCACCGAGAAGGGGTGACTCGTGTATTTGGATCTTGCCATTGCTTGGTTGAAAGCTTGGCGAACCTTTCTTCTGGCGCATAGCATGGCCATTCTTTCGGCGTTCGGCACTCACGCGAGCTTTCGTTTGATTTCCCGGTGCTTTTTATTTCTTGCGCTTTCTTTCCCTATCGTGCTTTACACCGACGTCTTTTAGTTGACTATTTCAAAAGAGTAATCTAACAAACTAACGCATGTTCCGGGCGTCAAGGAAGGACAAGAAAGCCGGGAAATAACTAATGAAACTGATTGGTCGGTGTGTTCGCGGAGAAAGGGGCGAGGTGTGAAGAAAAAAAATAATAAAGAAAACCGCGAAATGGCTGCGTGCTTCAAAAACTTGAGGAGAAGCCCGAACGTGAGCCGCTTACGAGACTAATTTCTCCGAAGTCGCGACGCCTTTGTTCGCGTGTCAAGAAAAGGCGGGCGGCAGCCGCGGCGCGGTCGTGGCAGTTTCTCGAAGCGGCCAATAAAGGCCGGCAGGCTTGCAGCAGCGGTTCTTATACGATTTCCTTATTATTTTTTTCCCCGCTACCCTTGTTTCCGCGCCTGCCGTCGCAGCGTGTGAGCTCGGGAGGGGATACGCTGAAATCCATAAATGCTGGCATCACTGGTTTGCGACTGGTTTGATTTGTTGCTCGTTGGGGAATTTTTATGCTTTCCTGTCTCCTTTCTTGGGCCGTTGCTCGTTTTGGAATGCCTTATTTGGAACGTTTGCGAGCTGCTTTATTGAAGCGTACGCGACAGCAAAACGAGAGCGACGCGGAATGCGCGCTCTGGCGCATCTCTTGGTGCGCGACAGCGGCGACACCGTACGGGTTCTGGTCGTAATTTATGGTGCGCATTGCGTTGCATTGATTCCCCCGTCTTTCTTTGGCAGGTTGTGCGGGTTCCAGAAGGCCGTTTTGGCTGTTATATATCTTTTTTTCATGCGAATAAAAAAGAAATGAGAAGTGGTAAAGAAAGATTTAGCTCTTGAATGACAACTAAAAACAAGGCATAAATAGTGGAAACTTGCGATTGCTTCCGGTTTTCTTCAATCAAAAGCTAATTTTAAGGTTTTACATAGAGATAGAGATCGAGAAAGCTCTTTATTGAAGAACAGTTCATTCTGCCGTTGCATAATGGCGCCTACACGCTAATCTGTATAATGAAAGGGGATTGAGCACAGAAAGGCCCTAGGAGCAGGAAGGCCGAAAAATAAAAGTGAAAAAAAATGAAAATGTAGGATCGCGGTGTACGCAAGTGAGAACTTAGTGGTTGTGATGCAAGCCACTTTGCAGTTTATCAGTTAGGTTAATGTTCACCAGGAATCTTGAACAGAAATTTTAAAATTGGACGTCGCTGAGAAGGAAGTGGCGTAGGTTTAATTATATTCCCGTGATCTAGAGGTACTTGGCAAGTTGAGCATAATCTACGTTGAAGACAAGATCTATCTCCTCTGTATTCCTGACAACATAACGAAATGTGTTCCATTGTTTCTAATGCACCGCAGTTGGCACAGCACGAGTTAGAGGTCAAACAAAGGAACCTGATGTAGCGATTCACCGAAACATTGATCTTTTGTAGCCGCGCAGTGCGTCTCATTGTGTGCCTAGCTCGTTTCCTCTTTCAATATCACAATTTACTTACCATTCACGTAATGTAGCAAATGAGTCGTTTGTTAGGTTGATATCACCACCTTTCCTATCTTTGCTTACTGCCTTCTTTGCTCAGTGTTTATTGTTGTTGTCCCTCAGATATAACAGCATGAATCGGGATACGAGCGAGAGCCGGCTCTCCGAAGATTACGAGTCACTCACTGTAGTAAAGTAAAACTATGAAACATGAAACATATCAGAGAGCACTTTCTTGTACAAATAGAATGGTCACTAATCACGCAGGAGTAAAAAGTCCACAACGTTCCTACTATCCATACTTATTTAAGCACGAAGTGACCGCGAGTTCAGCGCTCTAAAAAGAGGGCTCGAAGCACAAGACGCGAAATTCTTAACGTCATTTATAAGCAGTCCAGATCAATTGCTAACACGCCGATGTTGCTAGTGGTTATAGTGCTTGACTGCTGACACGAAAGTCGTGGCATCGAATCCCAGCCATGGTGGACGTATTCTCGATGGAAGCTAAAATGCTAAAGACCGGTGTGCTTAGATTTAGGTGCGCGTTAAAGAACCCCAGGTGGTTTTATATACTTTGCCTGCAAAAGCTGCTCCCAATATACTAAGATCGCGACAGCAAAACATCTATTTCCGTTGATTGCTTGTGACGTCTTTGGTACGGCCCCATCGATTTTCGTCCCACTAGCCGAGTCCTGAGTTTTTGAAGCAGACCGCTCGTAGATTTGCAAGCAACACGCCAGCAGGAACCCCGGTCCGTGAAGACTATTTGAGCGGTCATTAGAAATGCATTACATGTTTTCTGCAAACAGGCAGCCCGAGAGCTTTGTGGAGCGCCGAGCCAGACGTGCCCGCATAGTTCCTTACAAAAATATTCAGCTAGTCTTATTTCCCACCGCAGCCGTTTTGACTTTCTACCGAAACAGCTTCCGCGTCCGCGACGCCGAAGCATATCTCGAAATTTATCTTACAAATGTTTTTGAAGGTTTGTAGGAACTCTAAAAGGGTTTTCAGACAATGAATAATTCATGCCTGCTTTGTGTTTCTGTATTTTTATGCACGCTACGTATGGTTTGCACTTTCAAACCACTACGAACATTGCGCGAAGCATTTCTTACTCACTACCTTTTTTTTCTGCCTAAAAGAGTTTTTTTCTGGAAGTTCTCTCACGTTCCTAGCTAGATTTTTTTTCGCACAACGCTAGAAAGAGTGTTCATCTATCCACACGAACTACAATTAAATGAAAGCAGCCTTCATTTTTATTTATCCTCAAGCGACAAACGCGAGCAACTTTTATCTATAGCATTTGTCAAGCTACAATACAAAGTTACTTCTTTTGATGTCACAGTTTTCGATTGCCAAACAATTTATTGTTCGAAAATGAGCAATAATATTTCTCCACAGCATTTGTATTACCACCTATGTCTAAAATTACTGACAAAAGCGTGACTATATGCTTGCAAACAGCTGTTTTATTGCGCAACAATATCCGAAACATCGGGATACATGAATCTCATGTGTTATCAAACTTCGCTGCCCATGGTGTTTTTGTCTAGTTCTGGATCCTGGTATGAGTGACGGCCGCATCGACCGCTGTGTTACGCATTGGTGGAATTCAAGATTCCAGCTCACTCTATGTTTGCAAGAAAAACACTATTCAGAAGCTATAGATTACGGATTTTCTTGTAGCCTGTCATTTGTTATATTACTCCATGATGCTCAATGACAGACACTTCAATGCTGCAAATGGCACGCCTCTGACAGTTTACTTTTTCTAGCTTAAATATTTCAGTCTCCTCTTCCTCATTTCGGCCAGTCTCGACTAATTAACTGCTACGTTTCCTAAACGTCAATGTAGCACATATGTGCTCGCGCTGTTTTTAGCGCTGCTGCTACTGCTGCTGCTGTTGTTGCTGTTGTTGTTGTTGTTGATGATGATGATGATGATGATGATGATTAACGCATTCCATTACGTTCTAAACGATTGACCCAAATAAATCCAATTTTGTAAGCCACCCACAAACACATTAAACGCGATTCTGCAAATTGCATTGGTTGCGTCACCATCGCAGGATAATGTCAGCATGTCGCGTACGAAACGTCAGATTGTTATCTCGCTTTCCCGAGTTTTGGAGTATTCTTATTCTCGGTATAGCGGCGTATGCTGATAATACAAAGGACATACGCACTTTCTTTTCCGCAGTGCACGCTCGTGCAAAAATCTCAGGGCATCTGAAATTTCAAGCTGAATAATCTGGTGCTTTTTTTAAATGCGAAGCATTTCTTAGCAAACCTCCGGCACTTTGAGCGTTTCTATCTACGTATCTATCTATCTAGCCGCCTACGTCTGGGTGCTGTCATGACCGCCTCCTTAACTTGTTGTAGACCAAAATTTGCATGGGAGGGTAAGAAGATTTGACGAATATGACTGCTGGGTCATGACATCAATAACGTTAAAATCCTGTCGCGTACGTCGTCAAACCCTTTCCACTAGACACGTGTGGCACATACCCGTTTACCACGGGCCGCGGTGTACGGGTATGCGCCACAGGTGATTGACAGTTTATATCTACCCAGGAACGGCGAGAACAGACATTAGTAACTCAAATGCTAGAGTGTTAAGGAAAACCAACATCGGCAGCGTTGACTCAACGAATGGAAAAAATGAAAATTAGGATCCTAGCAGGAATCGAACCCAAGCGTTCTGCGTGGCAATCAGGTATTCTACCACTGAGCCACGCCAGGTCTACAAACTGGTTTGGAAAAACAGCCTACGCAGGCGTAATATCGGTGCACCGTCAATAGTGATTGTGGTGCTGGCTATCTAATTTGACAGGAAAGCAATAAACATTACATGATACTCCTATGTTGTGTACTCCTACGATACAGGCGCTATATCAGATTAACATCTGTAGTTCCAGTGTTGGCTCCGCTTTCATAGCAGTCTAATAAACATTACGTTTGTATTCCTATGATTCAGCAAGCTATATTGAAGCATTGCTCGACCCTGGAGGAATGCATTAACGAAAGTTACATATGATATCCACATCACCGCACGGTAAAGTGCACTTCGTCCACCAGAACAACGCAGTGTCCTCTTCATTTCTTACGAGGCTGGGCGTTGGCCTCATGCTGACCGAGGATGATGCCAGATTGATTGACAGACGCTTTGTAGACTCGGCCACATAGGCCACATACGCCCAGGTGGTCTACGAATACGACAAACACCACCCACTGATGTTGGTCTACGTAGCACTATCCAGGCCTACAAGCCTCGACGGCCTATACGTCACCAACGCGAAGGGTGGCTTCAGGTTCCGACATGTCGCCGGCTCTGTCGACAGACAATGTGTCGACGAAATGACCGAGGCATCCACGAATTCCAACAGCTCTACTATACCACATACTTCACTACACATGGACCCCTCGTCACCACGATCACGACCGGATCCTATAACAAGTCATGACCAGCAGCTGGTGCTTACTGATCACGGTGATGATGCCCTTGTTCAAGAACTGTCAAGAACTTCTTGCACACATGCACACAGGTTCGTGAAACGTGCGTGCGTTCTCGGGACACGTATAAGCACTGCATATCAGCTTACCGCTTCTGGTGTTCGTAATACCCAAGTTGCCATTGGCAGCGTTACCCAACCGTAAACAACTGGTTATATAACACATATGCGGCTCTTCAACCTATATATGTGTGCGTATAATATTTATACAAATCTTTAGCGTCATTTTGTAACGTGTCGCTCAGTAAAAAAAGTTACGCCACTGTCACCTACCCGCCGCATGCTTCGCATAACATCGACTCCCACGGTACGTGGGATCTGCCGAATTTTTTTATATTGCTATACGTTTATGACCTTCGAAGGCCTATCTTTTATACACGAAATAACACAATCACATTCCCTTTTTAGGAGCAACATGTTTATATATTCAGGTTAAATATCAATCAATCAATCAATCAATCAATCAATCAATCAATCAATCAATCAATCAATCAATCAATCAATCAATCAATCAATCAATAAAAGAATGTTACAGGGAGTAAAATATACAGACGAGGGTCCCAAAGTACACGACTGCAACGGGACCCTCGGTGATGATTACAAATAAATAAAACAAGGATAAGCAGCTGTTAGAATCGTAGAAACAATACACGAAGCATGATAAAAAACACGAAGGCATGGAATCAAAAAAACAAATAATGAATACAGTATAAAGCAACACAAAAAAGACCTATCAACTATTTAACAGATGCTCTTTTAATGAGTTTTTAAATGAAATTAAAGAAACTTTACATTTTAATGAAGTGGGCAAATTATTCCATATGGAAATGGTACAGAAGAGAGAAGATGATTTACCATGGTTAGTATGAAGCTTAGGAAGTAAGAAGTTATTGTTAGCCGCAAACCTGGTTGTGTTGTATTAACTAACTTCTTGGGATCAATGAAATTAGCAGAAAGTTGATTTCTTATAAATCTACCCATTGCAAGAACCAAGTTTAGTGTATGAAAATTTCAGCAGGCAGTGCCTGCATAAGAAAGTAGGAAAATAAGGCAGTTGGTACAAAGAGATCTGGTGACCCTCGTTGCTAAAACAACAGTGCTAACTTTAGCACGAAGCGCATTCCTGTAAGAAAATATTCTGATTGAGTTACTCCTAACTAGACTTGGAAATCTCTTTAAACGATAATTACTATCTCTGAAATCCAAAAGCTTACGTATATGTTAATGTTAAGATCTCTTCCGTGGAGTTCCCAAAAGAACTTCTCTAATGCGCAAGGTGGTAAAAGCAGAGTCCTATTCAATTCGTGTTTCCTTTCCTGAGCATAAGAAGCCTAATGGCTCGTCAATTAATCTACGCTTTGCAGAGTTCACGTTCGTTAATTTTGCTTGCCTCGTCAAATGATAACGTTTTAGAAGGATGAACACAAGATAAGTAAAACGAGCACCAATTGAGATTAGACTGCATGACCTCGATTTTCGGTGTTGTCTTTCTTTACGTTCCTCTTTAATGAATACCGCGACGAGCTGAGAAATGTCCAACGGCGAAATTCATATTAATTAAGGTCTCCAAGCGGACTTGATTAATATACCTTCAGGTATTATACACTTGAACCCTGCTCCCGTTCTTTAAGGAAGTGTTCTTCTTTGTTGTAGTAAAACGCTTAAAGAAAAAAAAAGTTCACTTTTGCGAAGGAAAGAAAATAACACTTGCAGTGGCCACCTAATCAAGACACACGAGGGTTTCTGAATTAGCGTTGGACATAGGGCAAATAATAAAAAGAAATGCCAAAGTTAGTGGACCCTGAATTTAAAACGTGAGAGGTTTAAAGAATACCCCGTGGGTTGAATCAAAGAAACCGCGGCGAATAAGCTCTCTGCATTGAGCCAGTCTTAAAATGCATACTAACAATGTTAAAAGCAAGCAAAAATCAATTTTATTAGATTAGCCAAGTCGGAATGAGAGGTTCAAAAAGAACTGACGAAGGAATCGGGTTCAACCGCTTCGGGCAACGCTAATTCAGTTATGCAAAGCAAACCAAACGTAAATGTACTCGGCACTCAGCCACACTTCATTTGTTAAATTCGTTATGTAGTTGATCGCCGTGTGTTCTGCTGGGAAGTTCAAAAGGAGGTTAATGTTGCGCATGCCTTCTAATCCCCATTATGCACTCATGAAAGAGTATGGTAAGAAGTATACTCTCCTTCACAAAAATTGACATGTACTGTATCAATTCACAAGCAATGCAATACGCAACCCAGTTTTCCAGAGAATATGAAAGTTCCATGTATAAAAGCGTAACATGTAAGTTCCATGTATAAAAGCGTAACTGCTATCTTATATACCCACCAGACGTTTCTAAACATGCAGTCAAGAAAAATTTTCGAATTACAAGAAAGCACGGCAATGAGAAAAAAACAAACACAGTAAATGTTTTCAAGTGCAGAGATTAGGTACACATATTCCAATTTAATAGAAAACTATATATCGAAACAAACAAAACCAAAATTAACTTAATATGCAATTCATTTCGACAAAGGCGCTTAGAGGACCCGTATTTTGCAGGACTAAGCCCCAGATTAAAAACGTCAGAATGTAGCCCTACATTCGATAATACCTCTGTTTATTTCCCTGGCATGACAGGCAGTGCGTCTCGACATGAGTTCGCTCAATTTGTGATAAAATATTCAGAGGTTTGTGCGCTCACCTTTGCGTATCTCCTTAAATAATCTTGTAGTTATTCTATTTCTTTGCCTTATTTGTAGCACTCTTTTGGCGATTACACCGACTTCCAAACTCTCGTTAATCATTCCTGCATTTTGTCTTTTATGTTGCGCCTATAGCGTGTCGATGCAAGTTTCATTCTGATGGACGTTCGGTGCAGCAGTATGTCTTCCTCATATGAGACTTTCCATATGTTCGCTTTTTTCCTGCTTGATATCACCGCCATCCTCTATAGGTTAGAGGTTTTCTTAGCTGCATTCTAGTTGAACTATTTTCTATAGAAAGGTATGTAGAGTGCATGGTTATAGCAACTGATTCGTCGGGCGCTTGAGACCACGTGCTTGTTGTGCGTCAGAGAGAGAGAGTGTGTGTGTGCGTGCGTGCGTGTGTGTGCGTGTGCGAGTGTGTGTGTGTGTATGTGTGTGTATATGTGTGCATGCATGCCAGTGCGTTCAACGTTCCTCTATCAACCAGGGCTTTTTTTTTTCAGATGTATTCAATCGGTTGAAGTTAGAAAAAGAATAGAA
The DNA here is from genome assembly GCF_013339695.2 of Rhipicephalus sanguineus. Classification (NCBI taxonomy): domain Eukaryota; kingdom Metazoa; phylum Arthropoda; class Arachnida; order Ixodida; family Ixodidae; genus Rhipicephalus; species Rhipicephalus sanguineus. The sequence continues at coordinate 86,707,772 of NC_051180.1, forward strand.
ACGTGGCCTTATGCGTTCAACCGTATTGTCGATCTTTTCATGATACAACTGTATATTACGACATTAAAGGTCCAGAAATGATCACAGCCTGTACATTGCCGTTATTAGCCACGTTTGCTTAAAATAATTACGAAATGTGCCAAGCTTTTTCTCTAAGGACCTGCGATGGGCTTAGATAAAGAAAGTACTTAGTGATTAAAAGTTTTTCGATGGCGAGTCGTAATTACGATGACCGTGACAGATCAAATCTCTTCTTTTGCGTCCCATCCATCCCCTGTTGCTCACTCGCGCGTTAATTAATCTCAGCCTGGCCGCTATCATCGCGAATGCGTGGCACCGACAGCGGCGCGTCCCTTGGCGCCCACCGCACGCGAGCCGCCGTCAGCGGAAGCTTTATTGACTGAGACGGGCCTCGTATTATGCGCGATATATCGCCCCTGCGTGAGCTTAGGAAAGCGGCTGGTGTGCACCCAGTCATAATGACATTGACTCAGTTGTGTATGCACCAGTTTTGTCGTCGTCGTTATTGTTGTTGCGTTCTTTTTATTCAGTTGCTAAAACATGGATATGTTCCTGTTGTTGTTGTTGTTGTTTTTGTTGTTGTTGTTGTTGCAGTCGTCATTGTTGTTTTTGCTGCTGCTGCCGCTGCTGCCCCGGCTGCTGCTGCTGCTGCTGCTGCTGCTGCTGCTGTTCATCGAGCCGTAGGACAAATGTAGAAGCAGGGCTTTTAATACGGGAGTCGGACGGGTACTTTCAGTCGCGATGGAGCCCCGATCGGGATCGAATTTCTCGATCGATTGGCTCCATTGCACACCTGGCGAAGATAAGCTATTTGCGATCAAAGAACTCACCGACTCGCCCAAAACTAGTATCTTTCTAAGTTCAGTCTCAGTCGGGGTCGATCGCGTTCGAAATTGACACCCACTAAACTTGCGTTACGTAGCTTTAGAAATACTCGGAAGTAGGACATAAGCGAGTTCGCTTCCAGCAACTGCGCCCTTACATTGTCTATGCCTTTTCCATTACTTCTGTGGCTTGTTTCTCCCACTACATTTTGTGAAGTGTAAAGCCATACGAGGAGCCACGAGCGTTGCGTCGGCAGGACAACGTACGCAGCGGTACTGAATGGGCTGAAACTTGAGACAGCGAAGTTACTCGCCTCATGACACCCTTCTGGAATCGTACCTGACGTTCTTCACACCTGGTGTAACTTCTTGTGAGAGCTGAGGTTTCTTTTTATAGTAAGAGCACACGCTCGACTAATCAGATAACGCTGTCGTAACCCAGCCACGACAACTGAGGTGTAGTCGAAGCTATGGACACTAACCCCACGGTCTACCAACAGAAAACGGGCAGTAAATGACCTTCGCTTTTTTTTGCAAATATCTAATCATCCTGTCCATGAACCGGAACGTTTATGAAAAGCTGAATTGGTTGGTTGGTTGGTTCCTTGGGGGAATAGCCCAACCCACTACGGGGGATCGGCCACGAAGCGTGCGGCAGTAGACTTTGTGAAAAAATAAGTTAAAATGAATATGCGAAAAAGATAATTTATAGTAAAGAAAAAAAAATGTTGCCGTGGCACACCTTTTTTCTTCTTTGAATGAAGCCGCATTCGAAACACATGCGATATTCATATATATATGAGTACGAGAAGACGCATATACCCATTGCGAATCCTTTCCAACAAATTGTTCCCGAATTTAAATGCAAAACTATATAGCCAACGTGCAGTTCTGGCTTTCCCTTTCATTTATTTCAAAGTGCGCACCATTTCCTAGGTTTTGAGAAGTTTCGGTTTGATTGCTGATGCTTAAAGGGCCCCTCACCAGGTTTGACAGTTTTGAGCTGACGAGCGCAATGCACGCACTGGGCGTTCACGATCACGTCTGCCAAAATTTGCAACGCTACGCGCCGCGGAAATGGGTCAAATTTCAAGGTGAACGCTGCTTGCCCTTCCCCTCGCGGGCGCGTGCTTTAGAGAATGAGGGGATGACGTACATGAGAAAATGGCCCTACGTAGATGGTAGTGCTGTGACGTCGCCCCTTTACGTAGATGACTGTCCTCTGACGTCGCCAACAGCAACACGTGACACTGCGATAATTATTTGACACGACGTGTAGTTTGTGTAATTTGTTGCTTGAATGGATGAATAAAACTTCAGAGCAATAATAAACCACACAAACCGAATGTGTGCGTTTGTTTTTTAATTTTTAATGCGAAGTGCAGCGAGATTCGAGTCTAATCTTCCCCTGTTTCGCACGCGTTCGTGTTCTCGCGCTTTGCGCATCGTGCAGACTATAGTGTACTATAGTGCAGACGCCACCCTTTACAACGAAACTAATTTTCTAGTGCGTTCCAGCGCTCATTAGGCTCATTTATCCTCCCGCGTCTAACTAGATTTTCATGCGGCACACCGCTAGTCTCGCGTCCGTACAAATGTTGCAGCTTTCGTGCTCAGTAATAGGGTGAAAGCCAAGTGATCGGCGAGGGCGCATTCGGCATAACTTGCACAGATGAAGCGCAACGAACGCCGCCACAACACCGCTCGCGTCTCGGGTGCTCGGGATGGTTCGGGCACGTCATGCGCTCGTGACATTTTATGCGCATGACGTGTTCATGCGTATGCGTTATGTGATCCTCCTGCTCGCGTGCCGAAGAGGGCAGGGAAGGGATTTGGCTTGCGAAGGCTACACAGGGCGAGCGGCAAGGGTTTGCAGCTCGCCTCCTCGCATCATGGTTTCGCGCCGCTACAAATTATTGTTTTTCTCAGCTTCTAACGGACCGATTAGAAAAATTCTTGTAGCATAATGTTCTTTATTGGTCTCGCAACAACTTCCTATGTCTAACTAAAATTCGTTATGTCACCTGGTGAGGGGCCCTTTAATATTTTGTCCATGCCTAATTTTACCGCATTCTCTTTTCCACGGACCCCACGAACATATTGTAATCTGGCTCATAGCATCGTTCGCAATTCTCATTCACCCTTTCATCTCACTGACATAGGCATGACGGCAGGCTGACTACATTACTCCCGGAGTTTGAAATCGGGTTTAGGGCACGACGTGTAGCCGTAATTCTCTCACGAGTCGTGGCCGTTCATTTCCCGCCATTTGCAGCTCATCGCTCTGCTCTATCTCTCTCTCTCTCTCTGCGACGACATGCACATTGCGCGGTTGTCCCGCATCAGACGTCATCAGTACAAACGGACGCCGCTTCCATCGGACCGACTGGGTTCGATATTCCTGGGCCTCGTGTTTGGTGGTAGCTGCACCGTGCATTTCGATTTCGCCGGTTTCCTGCCGCATCAGCTGAGTTCGGGATGGATCCGCTTCACCGCGCGCTTAATGCTGCAGCCACGCACGGACCTGACCGGAATCCACACATGTAGATTGCCTTATTGATTCATTGACCGCTTCAGATGGGGCTTGGACGTCCATTTCGGAGCGGTCACTGATGGCAGCCCTAACTGTCAGCTGCTATAGCATGTACGAAAAAATGTGTGTATAGAATAGAGCACGAAGTATTACAGGCGTCCCTAGCTGCAGAGATGCCAGCTAGCGCGAGATCTAATGGGTCAGGGCTCAGCGCACTCGGATATGAAATGCATTTGCTCGGTCGATTGCCGCAGCATAACGCACTGCCTTCCTGCTACCACGCATGCCTGCGCGCCTGCGCTATATGTACTCGTTTCACAGCAGGCCATGCTTCAGTTCGATGTATCTGACGACAGGAGACAGTATTTGTGTTCGTCATCACTTATCAGATACCTTCATTTGAAGTGGAATATGAAACGTTGGATTAGAGAATGTGTCGGAAGTATACAGTCACAGTGCCTACCTTTTCTTATCCATCCAACTGAGCGTAGACATGGAAGTGTACTGAAATATTTTCACAATACGCGCCATTCTATGGGTGAACCTATTGTGCTGACTCAGCGATTTCACCTATCTTATTGCATAGTAAAACTACTTTTCCTTCTAGCACCCGTCACAGACTAACTCAGTTATGACATGCGCACTTTTCTTTTTTCTTTTTGACCAGGTTTCCCCCGCGGCTAAAACTGTTACACCTGCTATCACTCAGCGCAGGCCACGCAAATGTATCGGAACCTTCTGAAGTGTTGTAGAATGCTTTGCTGAGACTGCTTACTCGACGCGAATAGTTGAATGCATGCTGGAATTTACGCGATCCCAGAGATTATTCTAACACCGTTACTCGTGTATAAAAGCCTGACGTGTTTCACTGAAGGATCAGATTTTTTGGCAACCGACGACCATGCTCGCCACTGCCATTGAATTGTACGTGTTTCGTCTTGCTGTGCATGATTGACTGCTGACCCGAAGGTCGCGGGATCGAATCCCGGTCGCGGCGGCCACATTTTGATTTAGGCTAAATGCTCGAAGCCTGTGTGGTTATATTTAGGTACACGTTAAAGAACCTCAGGGTGTCATAATATCCGGAGCCCTCCACTACGGCACCTCTCATAATCATATCGCGGTTTCGGGATGTAATACACCATCAGTTATTATTGTTACGTCTTGCTGGGGCCAAGTCCATCCAATAAGAATTCCGCCTTTACCTATTTGGCTGCCGCACTGTTCACCGTCAGAGTCACGTGCGCTCACAATCATCCAGCTGGCAAGTGGACGTGCTGAAAATTCTCCATATTAAAGACACTTCGAAGAAAAAGTTCACTGCAGTGACCGAAAGGTTGCGATCGTGGCTCAGCCAAATAACACAGGACTCGTGAGAACTATCGAGATCGATTTTCATATGTGATTTATGTGACTGACGTTCATCGATGGCCAGCTACCAGCGGTTGTTCGTTCGGCAGCACAGGCGAGGCATCGTACGTGGAACACGGAGGGGGTTTCGGCTGGCCTGATCGGATCGTCATGGGCCGTTGACCACGGACGTGTCTGACTGGTGCCGTCACGCCCAAACCACGGGCGATGGCAGACACGTCTTCAGTGTCTTGCGCATACGCCCCTTTACTGCCTGTTTTCCGCCACTATGTATACGCAGATCCGTATATCTATCGGCACACGCCCGCTGTGGGGCAGTGGCCAAATATCGGACATACTTCTGAATAAAGAAAGTAAATAAGAAAGCTTTTCAAGTTCAAAGAGAATATGTTGGTTAGAGTCACAAAGTCGAAGTTCTAGTACCTCAGTACACCACAAACAGGTGACCAAGAAGGCTTAGTAAATAACAGTGCATAGCCTGCTTTGCACAGTAGTGTCCTTTGGAGCACGCGCATCGTCTTTGTAGTCTGCATACAGCAGGCGCGGTAAGTATATTTGGACAAAATAAACTACGACCGTGACTCTATGCAAATGTGAATTTTTAGATAATATTGGTTTTTTGACCAATCCCCTAGGTGGGTGTGAGCCAGTGATGTAGGACACCTTCATCGTCATCATCAAATATACAAATGAACTGAAAACAATGATATGTATAAAAGGACACATTGGAAGACGGAAAAATAAGTTTTTATTCTGTATTTACATGTGAGATATCATCAGTCATGCTGAAAATCTTGGATGCCAGCGAGAGCCTTCCCACCGTTCTGCCGAGGAGTGGACGCATCCAAGATGAGTGGATTTGGATAGGCTAAATCTAATCCAAATATGGCGGAGCCCTGTTTAGAAGGTTCGTTTTCGTTAACGTGGTGAATTGTCGACAAGGAAGGAAGGAAACAGAAAAAGGAGAAGGCAGGGAGGTTAACCAGAAACTCTTCCGTTTGGCTACCCTACACTGGGGCATCGGGGAAGGGGAATAGAAAGACGAGAAATAGAGAGGAGGGAAGAGAAAATAAAAAGAGAGAAGAGATGCAGTGAATTCATTGCAGCGTGCGGGATTGCACCACAAGTCAGAGGCCTTCGCACAAGCCCGTCGTTCTCAAAAAACACAAGAGTGCTTTCACTGCCTTGTGGGCCGTCGAGAGACGTGGACGGCGCTCTAGTAGCGCCTGCACGGAAATTGGCCGATCATCCAGTCACCGCAGTGCGTTGGACAGTACTTGTCTCTCCGAGGCAAAACGAGGGCAGTGACACAGCAAGTGTTCGATGTTTTCTTCGCTGCCGCAAACATTGCATGCCGCGCTGTCAGTCATTCCAATTAACGTTGTATATGCCTTCGTAAAAGCAACTCCCAACCAAAGGTGATAGAGAAGTGAAGCTTCGCGTCGATGAAGGCCGGATGGAGGTCGGAGTTCTAGTGAAGGGTTCAGTTGATGTAGTCTGGTATGTCTTATGCTTGGTGCTTTCTACTCCGTCAGAGTGAGACTGCGGGCCAGTCGAATTTGCCTTGCAGCGTCTGTCCTTGAAAGCGGCATTGTGGTATCTGTGTAAATGATTCCGCAGATCACGCTGCTCGCACATCACATCAGGAAGCAAACATCGTTCCAACTGTCGACAAGAAACTGAACAAAATATATTACATCTCATTTCTGCGACAGTGCTGGTGGTTTTTCTTCAAGTTAAAACCGAAAGTCGAGCTAGTTGGTACAAATTCATCTTGCGAAGCTTATAGCGCAAAAAAAGACAGGGACACAGAGGGAGGGAACAACACCAGCGCTAGTGTTGTTGGTGTTGTTCCCTCCCTCTGTGTCCCTGTCTTTTTTTGCGCTATAAGCTTCGCAAGATGAATTTCTTCAAGTTGTCACATGCCGTGCAGTTGATGTCAATAACTAGGTATTCTGCTTAAGGAAATAGAAGCGTGGCTCGTTTTTTTTTTAAGATGTTTCGGGCTTTGCAAGTCATGTGGTGTCACGATGTACACGTGAAGCTGGTCGCGACGAAGAGCTGTTATCCCCGAGACGAAGTGGCCTATACTTATGGATATTAGTTTTTATTGTGATCAAGCACAAAATATTCGATTGAAAGTTGTGATGTGACATAAACAATAAAACAGGCGACAGTTCAAATTGATTACTTATATATCATTTTGTTGCAACCGCTTTTGATACAACCGCTATTCAGAAAATTTATACATTTAGAGAGATGTACCGCTGCATTGCATTGACACCGACGACAAAGCATGACTGACATGTCAAACACCACGAGATGACGCTGCACTCTGGAATAAAAAGTGAACGTAATGAAGAGCCAGGTAATTTACAACCTGCGTGTAAGTAAACTGAGAGTGTTTTCATCTAAAAAAAAGAACAGAAAATTGGTCCATTGGACACTTCATTTAAATACGTTTGTTTGATACTGGAGCGTGCATGATATCGCGCCAACTTTTTTTTTTCTGCATGCGATACCCTCTTCTCTCTTTAGATGCATGAGCCATACTGATGAATGTTGTGTAACTGTGAGAATAGGAGCCTTGTTTCGAGGCCACAGCAACAACAAACATGCACAGTGGACCGGTCTCAGTGGCATATTTATATCTGAAACTGGGATCACCAATATCCAAGGTGCATAGTGGAAAGAGGTCCCTCTAGAGTTGTATGACGCCATCTTATGCTGAGAAGAAGGATCGTTCGCCATAGGCATTACGAAGAAACTTTGGCTTTTCCTGTTTTCCTGTCAGATTCGAGCCACAAAAAGAAAATAATACTATTTTTTAAAAGCTGCAGGATGGCTCGGGCCGTACAATTCGCCAATGGCCTCAGAAAATTTTTCCCAAGTGCGCACTTCACGTTAACTGCCTTACGCAATGGTAGACGGTTCGCCCGCGCGCTCTCCCCGACAAACTCCAGAGGATAGTGAGTCATGCTTCGTAAGGGGTGGCGTTTGGTTTAACACTGGGCAGTCATTTTGACCAACAGCTAGCGCTCCGCTAAATCGCTTAGTCGATGAAGACAAAAGCTTCCTGTGGCCCCCAGACGGGTGAGTTCACCTATGCTGTTGCTGATGCGCATGTTCTTAGGTATTTGTTCAACAGCATTACGCTGAGATATCTTTAGCTTCAACTGCTCGCGGGTTATTTCAGATATTAAAAAAGATAGGAGCCATATTGTTGGCTGTCATAAGTCGATATCACAATCGTTGCTTCCCATTCTTGATCATAGTTTCCCACTTTTGAAGAATGTTAGGAAGGTTGTAAACAATAGGTTCATTTGTAAAAAAATCATATTATTTATTATGTGCCGCAGATTATATAGATTAAAGGGCGATGTGTCAGCTTTCAATAATAATAATAATATCTAACAGGCAATAATGCCAAGGAAAGTATAGGCGTGTTATTTGTAATAATTGGGATATAAGTAAGAAGAAAGTAAAGTGGACGAAAAGTCAAATTGCCGCCGGCAGGGACCGAACCTGCGACCTCGAATAATGCGTCCGATGCTCTGCCACTGAGCTACAGCGGCGGTCATCCCCCCGTCCACTTTATTGTGTCTAACAAAGAACAACGAGCCCTTAAAAGCAATCTTCTCTGCAGCTTTCAAGAATGAGACTTCTATTCAGAATTAACGGCTGATTCCGTGAAGCGACAGGGCTGTTGTTGGTACTGGTACTGCACTTTAATTAATTATAATTTTGTTAAAACCAAATGCAGCAATATTTGGAGAGCCTGCTGGTGAGCACTGATACCACGGAATAATAATGTTGACTTAACAGCCAGACTTTAAAAGCTGGTCTTTCCTAATGTGTCCTGCTAGCAGCAACCACCTTACGTATGGTGGCAGGCGCCTTTCTGAATTGCAGTTTGCTATTATGCTATAATAAAAAAATTCGATCTTATGAATATGCGCTACTTCATATTTGAGTTTTTAAACGTTATAAGCTCGTAATTGTTAAAAAAATATGTCACGAGTCGTAGCCGAGCAATTTCTCAAAAATTTTTAACTTATAAATATAATGACGACTGTTAAAAGTACTAGGTAATGCAGTACGTGAAAAAAAAAAATGAATGTTCAACTTCGTTGGAGCGTACGCATCCCCTGTAACCATTTTATATTCCATTTCTCCGTTCATTGCTACGACCTTGCTTGCACTAAATCTGTTTGTAACATTAATGCTCGAAACTATATTCTTTGAATCATTTCGAAACTTTTTTGGCAGCAGATCTAGTACGAGTCTTTGTGGAACGTTATCAAATGCCTCGTGCGATTTCTTTTCTATTTCACTTGTGGGGGTGCTCTCACCCCTGTAAAGTCGTTTGCGCCTCATGGCGCATGCGCGTCTCGCTAGTTTAACAGCCGCCGAGCGAGAAGTGGCGCTGTGCTCGCGCGGGGTAGGGTTAGCGCGGTAGCGCAACCAGCGCCACTTGGCAGCAGCGAGGTTAGGCCGGCGTACAAGAAACAGCAGCGAGTCTCCCTTTAGGGTTTGGTAGCGTGCGTGGATGGACGTCTCCCGCGGTGGGTCCGTGGGGGACGATACCACGGCTCGTTTCCCGCGGGGCTCTCGTGGTGAGTCGAACGTCGGCGACGCCGCATTCGCGATACATTATGTGTGTTATGTTTTCTGTGTATTGTATTGGCATTGTATAAGGTTACTTAGCGTGTTACTAGTTGTGTATTAGATTCGGCAGGTGAGCTCGCCGTGATGTAAAAGCAAGTTAGTAAATGTACACGTGTTTGTTGCACGACTGCGTGACTGTCTCCGTGTGTTGCGAGAGCGGCAATCTCTCGTCAGATCCCACGCACTTCGCCTTTTTTTTATATTTTTCTCGTCTACTGACGACTAACCTTAGATGGCGTCAGCAAAAGCGGCACAGACAATCGTAGATGAATCTCCTCTTTCTCTATAGTATTCGAAGAAAGGATTACAAAACCATAGGCCAGGGCAAAATTTCGGGAGCTGGGGTTATATTCCGTGGAAAACACAAATTGAAGCCGTCTGAGTTCCTGAATAGGGTTACGCCGAAGGATTGTTACATGAAGGGAGACGGGCATGCGCTAATGACGCTGCATTATATTGGCTCAGTTGGGGGGAAAATAGCCGTGGGTCATTTTTTCCTCGAAGAGCTGTCGCAATGTTCGCCGAGTTGCTTCCAAGAACACAATGTCGCCCCGCGGATCAATGAGGCCGCCGCTCCGAGCTTTCGTGGAACGCCGGCACGGTTTCGGAAACGCACGCCGGCACGTTTTAGCTTTCAGAAGGTTAGTCTTGCCTGGTGTTCAAATCTGTTCAAGTGTAGTCGTTATTTCAGTTTTAAATTAATACTACTCTTTGACTTCTCTCACTTCCATAGGCGTGCGCAGGGTTCCCCATCAGGGGGAGCGAAGGTTCATCCCAACGCCCCCCCTCCCTATTAAGTCAACGTATGGGGCAGATCTTGTGCCCCCCCCCCTACCTCTTAGGTAAAGAGGGGAGGGGGCGCCCCCCTGCCCCCCTCGTGCGCACGCCTATGCTCACTTCGCGTCGTCTTTCGATTTGCTAGAGGTAGATCACGTTTAATTGAATACGTCACACCCTTACCAAGGTCGTTTAATAAATTCTGTCATTGACCTTCTGCAACATTGATTAAAACTTCGGTTCCCACTGAATATAATGTCATGCATGCTTGTTAAAAGGAGAGGTCTGGTAACAATGCCAAGTCTGAGATTTGTCAAGTCTGAGCGGAATGGTTAGTCAATAGAGCAAAGCCGCTGTAGAACAAAACATCTAAAAGAGAAAGATTGAGTCTATCTTGCAAAAGGGGCATTTGTCCTCTCTTCTCCAAGCACTGCGGGACGGAGTAGGACGTGGTTGGAGAGAATACCGGGCTTTATAACTGAACCTAACCTTCGAACTGGTGTGTCTCGGGGTGCTTTGTAACCTAGCCAAGACGTTCAGATTTCGAACATAGCGACATGAATGTGAAGGACAAGAGTGAACAGTGTCCCTATATTGCTATCAGCGTGATATGAGATGTCATCCTGTTGTTATTCAGACACATGTAATAAAAACTCACAGGGTCCCTTATGCATTCACTTCAGACGACTCGAAGGCGAAAGCCATCTTCTTCTTAGTCTATGTATTGATCCTGGCCCGCCACCGGAAGCTTTGCGCAACTAGCGTAGTTTTGCATTGCCTCCAGGATCGGAGGCACCTCACCTGGTTTTGCCCTGCCTCTGTGATCTGCCCACTTTTGACCAAGCTACGATGTCATGTGATGACGGCATCATGTGACGTCAAGCCAAAATTTGTGACGTCATGATGACGGCAGAAATTTTGGCGATCTGTGACGTCATGATGACGCCATATGGCGACGTCATCACATGATGATTTTTGGCATCACTCGTCCCCAACGCCGCGGATTGCCGACGCCGACGGTCAAATTTCGTGTCTTATGAGGCGTTTAAGGCTTTCACCTAAAAACACGGCAAAAATTTGAGACGTGGAAGTAATGTACAGAGACATCTTGAGGAAGAGTGAAATGTTTTAGGTTGCCTTGCGAGATATGCAGGCAATTGCCCTGCCCGGTTTCGAAAGCACGCGGAGGGACTCCCATGACTCTGGGATGCTTGTGTTTTCTGTGTTGTAGTGCGCGCAAGTCTACACCATATGTATGTGTGGCCGGAGCTATTTAGGTACAATAAGGAGGGACACCCCCCCCCCCCCCCCCCCCACACACACACACGCCCGGTTTCCTGCTTTCAGTTTAGGTCGAAAACATGATAATTTTTTTAAGTCGAAGCGCGGCCAGTATACGAGGTGAGACATTATCATAACCATTTCAATAGAGATATCGTGAAAGCATGGAAGCAGTTAAAATCATCAACGCTCGAATTACCGCCGATGAAAAATGGAAACATACATCGAGAACTGAAGAACTGTTGCATGACACTTGTTGCTCGATGGATAAACAACAGGCATTTCGCGCAACCAGCATTTTTCGTTTCATTTCCAGATAACTAGGAAGCCAAATGCATTTTTTTTCTTACATTTCACCACTGTCCTTTGCTATGAGTGCGCAGACAATGCTTGCATATAAGCACGTGTCGTCCCGTATAATCAGCGCGACCTCCGACGTTACTACGCAAGTACATACGTGTCACTTTAATGTTCGTTTCTAATATATACTTTCGCCATGAATCAAGGTTTTGATAGTGTAAAACGCTCTTTTCCAAGTTCTTACTGCAAATTTCTTACTTAGGTAGTGAATAGCCGAAAACTAAACGAAGACATCCCCAAACGCCGTCGTCTTATCGCGTTTTAACTCAGCGCTTCCTCCTGCCTCATTTTTGAGCCTATTCCGTTTCCAGATATTTGAATACCAGTCACGCACAAAGGAACTCACAAACGTGCGTTATTGGAATCAGATATCTAGCACGCTCCTGCTTGCGTCTTCTCAATTTTATGGGTAGCACTTCTTTATTCTTGCACTGACGCAAGAAAATATCAGTTGCGGACACATACACCCCTTGACTCTGGTCCATTTATGAAACGGGTGCGCCGGCGTTAAGCAGTGAAACACCCACCGAAAAACAAGCAAGGCACTCTTTTTTGGCGCGTTATGGTAATGTTTTGGCGCGTTTGTGCGACAGGCTGGCTACTCGCCCAAGGGGGGGGGGGGGGGAATCGGAGATCTCTGTTCGTTCCGCGTTCGTTCTGGCGGTGTTACGTCACAAAAGTGGGCGGTCCGCAGCTCTCTTCCGCCGAGAGGAAGAGGACAGCCAATCGTCAAGCGGTGAGCGGCGAGCTTTCCGGAAGTAGACGCGCATCATTTGTCCTCGACAAGGGGATCGTATATTTCAAAACGAAGTGTTTCTCGCCTTCTAATATATACAGTTGTTATACGAAAAGATATTGCTTTTCTTTTCAACCTCAAACAGTTTCTGAAACAGCAATAGGTTTGAGCGCTGATATTTATTGGTGTTAGTTTTTCTAACGTGCTCGCTATGTGAACTCGCGCACGCGAAAAAAAAAACAGAAAAGTAGCGGTTGGCGCACTTTTTCATGATATCGTCCCACCGGAATGTCTGGCTTGGCTCCCGGGTGTCGAATCGTCAAAGGGAGCTTCTGCTGGCTTTTATAAAAGAGCACCCACAGATACCTACGCCGTCGTGCCCACTGGGGCCGTCGTTCACGAGTGAGGACCGGGACGACACGTGGCAGTAGCTGGTAGCGCTTTTGAACTAAGTCCCTGCGCGTAAGACCACAGCCCAGTGGCAGGCCCGCTCATTTTGTTCGCACTGCTCGTTTCGAGAACAGAAAGCGACGCCGCACTCGCTCATGTCTTCAAACGCATCTCGCACCTCCAACCGCAAGAGAAGCACACGTCGCAAGCACCATTTTCTCAAGTTCAGCTGTTGCGGCAGCCGCAACCGCCGCATCATGCCGTGCGAAGCCGTTTGTTCGCTCGAGAGAACGTGTGCGAACGGTCTCGCGCTCCGTTCGTTTGTAGCAGACGACATGCTCGTTATGACGCGGTATGACGTCACCAAAAAATAAAAGATCAAGCAAAAATAAAAATGGCTACGCCCCTCAGAGACGTGGTTTTTTCCGGCTTCGGCCAATCGCGTACGCCGCCAGAATTGATACAGAACGAACGGCGCAGAACAGAGATCTCCGATCACCCCACTCGTTATGCCGCGATATGACGTCACCAAAAAAGAAAAGATCAAGCAAAAAAAAGAGATGGCGACACCCCCCGGCCTTAAGTGGCATCTCCCGCTTCAGCCAATCAGCGTGCTTGTTCTTCCCCAGGAGAACGAACAAGCGGAACGAACAGATCTCCGATCGCCCCCCAGTTCAAAGTCAGGAGCGCAAAAAGAAGCAGCGCACTGTCTTTACGCGTTGTGGTGGCTCAGCGTCACCTCACTCTCATTTCTATACTCTGTCGCGTCCACTCTGTGCGGGTGTTTTAGATTCGAAGCATCTCTTGCTCGGGGGTATGTCCCGCGGCGTGGGCGTCCGCACTCACACTACGGATGCGTAACTCTCCTCCTTCCCTCTCTCCAACAGCTGCGCGTTACTCTCTCCACTTCTCTCCCAGCACCTGCTTGCGCTTCTCCTGCGTTCTCGCTTCCGCTCTCGCGGCGCATGCGCTACTCTCCTCCTGTAGTCTTCTCTCCTTCAAGTGGTAGAGCGCTGCGCACGTTCAGTCCAGCGCTTGCTTCGGTTGACTCCTCTGAAATGCGTGCTCGACATGCCGAAATTCTCTCCTGCGTAACGCCGCGATGAGCGCCAGCGCATGCGTGTCCCCTCCCCCTCTCTCTCCTCTCCTACGCTGCTTCTCTCTCGCGCGCTTGTCGACCGCATTCCCCGCTCGCCCTGTGAGAATTGACGGCCAGGCTAGAGGGAAGGCACGACGCGCGTAGTCTTCCTCTTCGCGTTCCACGACGCGAGGTCGGTAGCATGCCCAACGAACGCCAACGGAACGCGATCGTGCAAGTGGTCCGGCTTTGCATCGCCTCATGGTCCCCTTTAGCAGGCGATGGTGTAATTTTTTGGCAGTGCTTTCCTTTATGAGTGTACTTCGTTCCGTGAGGCCCGCGCGCTGCCCCTGCCGACTGTTGTGCGGTCCTGTGGCTCATCTCCCAGCGTACGACACTATGGATTTACTACTCATCATCGTACCTGCTTTCATTGTCCTCGTAACAGGGCAGCTAACGAAGTTTTCACGCTACACGTTTTCGTGTGGCGGGAATGGCGAATTCGAAACTAATCGTGACACGTGTCCGCCCAGGGCGAATGCTTATGCAATGAGCCTCGTGGGCTTGTTGACCGGCAAGCAGTGCACACTGCGTCCTCTATATCTCTGTCGTCGCGGTGTTAAGTCGTGATCTTCATTTTAGCGCTGCGCTTCACAGTACCTTGTACCGAAGTTGGGAGCGCTGTCAGATCAGAGCTGCGTGCCCTCGTTGTGAAAGGAGGGCAGGCATAGGCGTGCCATTCTTTCGCAACACATAGGCGTGCGTCCTCTAATCACCTGTGGAGTGGGGGGGGGGGGGGAGCAGAGTCTGACCCATACCTTTACTGAGTAGGAACTGTAGCGTCATTGTTTAAAGAGCGTGGAGCGGACAAAGTCGGCTCGTACTGCGGTGTTACATCAGGTTAGCATTTGGGGCCTCTTGAAGAAAGTAAAGCACGAAAGAGTCAATAGACTAACTATGCTTAGGCCGCTCTGCCGGTATAGCGCAGTTGCGTACGTACGCACGACAAAATAAGCCGTTGATATTGTGGTATATTTGACGGTTACCCGTTCTTATTCTGCTTTTATGCGTATAAAAAAATTCGTAAACAGGGGGTGGGTGCTCGAGCCAACGTTTCGACAAGTGGACTTGTCTTCCTCAAGGCTGAAACTCAAGTTAGAACTCAAGTTAGAACTCAAGTCTGTAACTCCAGTTCCAGCCTTGAGGAAGACAAGTCCACTTGTCGAAACGTCGGCTCGAGCACCCGCCTCCTGTTTACGAATTTTTTCATCGCAAGCTTCCATCTTCCACTTCCTGCCGTTTTTATGCATATAGAAACTCGTGTTTCCATACATTTCTTTGCTCCTTTACTGGTTGAAGTTATTACAAAAGACAGCATTTTGCACCTACTCGGAAAATAATTTACACACACCAATGAAGGTACTGGGAACACAGTCATCACCCTACATATAATTCGCGAAAGTTCTGTGCTCTTTCATTATTTAATTTGATACGAACAGATCCGGCGACAAATATTAAGCTTAGCCCATAAGTTCCGCTGCCAAGCGCCGTACTCTGCTTTCATAACTATGGTTTCGTAACGCATATTCAATCCTTCTTTTATCAATTTCCCGCACGTGCTCTTACGTCATCCGCGGCACAAAACAGCGTGCAATTAAATGAGAAGTCATTCACGTGAAGTCACTTATCCCGCCCCTGGGCATTCGGGCACACGGCGTGGCGAAACTAATGCCCTGGAAGTTGCTCCATACGCACGCGTCGTATGAACTAGGAAGAATTCGTGCGCCGTAACATTAGAACGACAGTATAGTGTCCCCGTCGTAGGCTACGAGAGAAGCGAGTTAACATGCGACTTGGCTCAGCCAGTTTTCCCGCACGCCCCATTGAATTTTAGCTGAGAAACAGTGCGTTCGGCGATCAAGCACCGCTGGCAACTGCGTTATGTGGGCGTAATCGCCTGTCACATAATTAGCTCTATGCTGCAGAATCGTAGCACTCTCCAATGCAGTAAGTAAGCTTGCCCTGCATGGGCCAAATCAGAGCTGACGTAGGCTATATGAAACGGAAAGAGGGTGTGGGGGGTGGGGGGGGGGGGAGACTGTTTATTTATTTTTATTTATTTATTTCAGTACCCTCAGGGCCCCAGGGCATTATAGAGGGAAGTGGGTTACATTTTTTAATACAACATAGTTAAAAAGGCAAAAACTTGTGGTTACATAGATATAATGAAGGAAGCCAACAATAAACAGCGCACAGTAAAAGAACAAAAAACTGTTGATTTAGAAATGCAGAGCAAAACAGGGTCTATTGCAACAAGGAATCAACTTTAACGAAATAACACTCAAGCACAAGCACGTGTTTTTGAACCAAAGGATGCATCGTTGCAGCAACATACATGTCAATATAAATACGTGTACAAAAAAAGGAAGACAAAAGGGCTACTCAAAAATGGAAATACTATAATCCTACAAAAATACTATTATGATAACAACAGCTTAGTTACAGCAGCCTTAAACTTAGGGTTATCAGTAATCTCGACGAAAGATCGGGGAAGGTGATTCCAACTTGCTGACGTACCGAGCATGAATGAATTATAAAAATCGTTCGTTTGGCATGTGGGAATACAAACTTTATGGCGATGGTCGATGCGGGCAGATACGTAAAAAGAAGGGGTTATAAATTTATTCTTTAGGATCGGGTTGTCGTAATATACCTTGTGGAACAGGCAGAGGCGAGATATTTGCCTACGTTGAGAAAGCAGAGGTAATGATAAACATGTTTTCATGGAAGTGACGCTGGAAAGGAAGCGCTGTTCTGCTGCAGCGTAGAAGAGGACTACTCAACGCCACAGGGTTAAGAGAAAACTCACAGGGTCCCTTATGCAATCGCCCAGGACGACTCGAAGGCGAAAGCCATCTTCTCTTTCTTCTCAGTCGATGTATTGATTTCCCCATGTCCCCCTCCAAAAGCTTTCTGCACCTAACGTGGTTTTTCACTGCCTCCATGATCGGAGGCATCGTAAGCTTTCTGCACCTCACCTTATTTTGCGCTGCCTCCGTGATCGGCCCACGTTTGACCAAGCGACAATGTCATGCGGTGACGTAGTGTGACGTGGCGATGTCGTCATAGTGACGTCATGATGACGTCACATTTTTTTGTCTGTGATGTTACGATGGCAACGTCATCACGTGATGATTTTTTGCATCACTTATGTTGACAGCGCCGACGCGGGACGCCGATGCCACCAACGGTCAATTTTTTTGTTTGATGAAGCATCTAAGGTTCTCGCCTTAATAAAGGAACATAAGAGGGGATGGGAGACTTGAATCAATGTGAAGAGTGGGCATCCGCATGCTTGCGGCTACCATCTGTCGAAGCCTAGTTAGGCTACTGAGCTGACAGCCAAGTGCAACACAAAGACACTATAAAGTCCCTAGTTGTTATTCTCCTATGCTTGAAGGAAAGAAATCTATGGACTTTAAGAGACACGACAGGCTCATCCGAGTCAAGGACAACACGTGCCTTTACTTTCGCACCAGGACGCACACGTACATAACACACGTACATGGCGCTACAAGCCCGAGGTGAGAGGTCCTTGAATGACCTTTAGACCATTGATCAAGTGACGAGGGGAAGGCCACTGATCCGCTCGTGACGGCTGCCAGGGATGGCACCTAGTTCTTTGAAAGAAGAGGAAACATTTATTGATTAAAAAGGCAGAGACGTTGGCGTGAGGCCCATTTTTATCAGACAGCTGCATGTTGTTGTTGTTGTTGTTGTTGTTGTTGTGCTTGCTTCACTTCGAACGCTTAGAGAACTCAACGGTTAAATCATTCACGTCACTGCCGAGCAGCCACACTTCCCCGTACCTGCATCATTTTCCAAGAGAAACAGCAAATCCTGATGGAAGCGCCATTTTGTACACGTTGACTTGTGTAACCTCGTGTTGCCACCAGAAGCGTCGTGCGACACGCCTTTAGCGTCACTTTCCATGCAGCCTGAGCGGAAACGTCTTGTGCCGTCTTGTGCACACATATTGTGTAGGCTTCCAGAGACGACACACCGCTCTCAAGACACTGCCTCGACGTTACGTACTCCGCACTGTGCGTGTACTAAGGCACTATGTCGCGAGACGCGTTTAGAAGCGTGAAGAAACAAAGTGTATGTGGAAAGTTCCGGCAGAGTGTTTGTATAGCGTGAGCAAAACGAACTCGAATGTGACATTCATGGTGGCGCAGAAAGAAGTGATGCTTTGACAACGCAGCAAATGGTGACAGTGCGCTTACAATGTTATTTATTTTCTCCCGGCGCTGCGAAATTTCCATGGTTCCTACGTAACATGTTGTTGCGATGGTCATATGTTCTTGTCTCGTAAATGACGCCCTTACACTTTTAGTGTACTTGGATCAATTCCTTAAAAGTTGCGCAGACGAACATTTGGAGGGGAGTCCGCCGCAGTGGTACAGTGGTTACGGGGCTCGGCTGCTGACCCGAAAGTCGCGGGTTCGATCCCGGCCGCGGTGGTCGCATTTCGATGGAGGCAAAATGCTAGAGGCCCGTGTACCCTGCGATGTCCGCGCACGTCAAAGAACACCAGAATGCCGACATTTCCGCAGCCGTTCGCTACGGCGTGCCTCATAATCATATCGTGGTTTTGGCACGTAAAACGCCACATATTATTGTGATCAAGCAGTCAGTTAAGTTACTCTCTCCCCGTTGTGCAGTATATTGATTTAATTTATATATAAAGAAGAAACAGCGCATGTATACGCATGACTTTGAGTTACACGAAATATGCACGGAAACGCTTTTATGTCTTATCTCTTATCCCTCCCCCCTATGTTTTTGTCTTTGTTCTCTTGTTGCCCTGTGTCCACACTCTCGTGGTCTCTTGCTCGTCTCGGTCGGGATACCATCAATGCTTATTTGCTTCCCGCTCCACTGAGCCCCGACAAAGCCGCATCTTTCCCCGCACGTCGAAACCTGGGCCCTTCTGTTGTGTTTCTCTCTCACTTGCCTTGTATCACGTGTGGCTTGGATAGAAGATAAAAAAGAAAATGTTAAAACCAAAAAATAATGTACTACCAGCTCCAAGACAGTGTAGTCTATTATTCATGCTGTCCTGGGCAACAGGAAACCCTCACTCTCCGCTATGTCTGACGACTTCGTTGGGGCACTCTTTTTATTTCCCCTCTTGGGGCAATTTCTTGCTGTTCCGACGGGTCACTGTTATCTTCTCGATTTATTTAGTGCAAACAAAGCTCGCGCAACCACGGACCAGAATGAGAAGCGCTGAAGGCTCAGGCTGACGTGACGGCCTCGGATAATGCGACATCATTTTGCCGGCAAACTCGTTTCGCTGACAAGCAGCTTTATCTGTCTTATCTGGCGACGCTAAAGTTCGTGACAGTTTCATTAGTATTGAATTATTATTTTTTTTTACTTTCGTACGCAGAGTTGCTGCAAGATCTTCTGAGTGTTTACTCTGCTAATGAGATGCCGCAATATTTACTTTAATCGTATGTTTTTAAACGCCTTCTATCTAGCTAATGTTAGTTTTCGCGAATGTAATCCATCGCTAAGGACATGCTTTGCAGGCGTTGCATTCGAAACGGCCCGGGAGGAGCAGCGCATAATTAAACTTCGGAGCAGCCTACATAGTGATTATACTTCCTCAAAACAAAGCCTAGAGACTTCATACGTTGTGTACCAACGCTAGTCGTGATAGGTGAAAGAGCACCGCCGTTTAAACGCTGTCTCGAAGCGGTTCGCAGGCTATATAGTGGCGCGCATTGCAGTTTGAGGAACGAAGGTTTACTTGTATTTGGCCGGCTATCGAAGCCTCAGCTGTAGCTTGTTCTGGTCGTTTATAAGCTCTGCACTAAGGAAGTGCAATGGGATAGAAAAGGTACGACGAATAATGCTGTAAGATAGGCAGGAGCCCTACTTGGCTCCAGTGTCACCGAGAGCAACAACGTTGTGCCCTTCGACAAGCGCGTCGAGGTCGCTTGCTCGTCGGCTGGCGTTACGGTTACGTCGCAGCGTTTAACGTGCGCCTAATTCTAAGTGCACGGGCCTCTAGCGTTTTCCTTCCATTGAAATGCGGCCTCCACGGCCGGTATTCGATCCTGCGACCTTTGGGTCAGTGGTAGAGCGCCATAACCACTAGACCACCATGGCGGGTGCCTTGAAACGTTGAATACGCGAGTGCAGAAAGCTCGACACAATTTCCGCGCGTTATTGGTCACCAGTGAGCCGCATGACTACAATGGGTCGTTTAGAAGAGGAAGGTCTGGCAATCCTTTTGCAAGGCGATCATCGCCCGTTTTCTTTAAGGTCGATTGGCCAACTAATAAGTGTCCCCGGTTTGATCTCATGCATCCTTCTATCCTTCCTCAGTTATCTCTGTGCCTGCTCTTCCCCTATGTGTCAGCGATGCGCATAAAGTCCGTATTTCTTCTAAATGACTCAAATAAGATAACACGGCTGCGTCGACTGTATGCACTGTTAACCGCCTCACGCTCACGGTAACATTAAGATAATGTTTCAGCGTGAATTACGCAATGCATGTTTAAGCGTTATGTGTAGCTCCATTTCGAAACGTCTTTTTGGAATCTACAGGAGTTAACCAATACACTTAAGCGTCGAAACCTAGGTAATTGAGTAATGGGAAGCGATTACACCAAAATTGGATGTTAGAACAATTCGGGCGCGTAGCAACGCAATGATGGACAACGAGTACTTACGTCTGATCTCATGCAACTGCCGCCTTTCCTTCTATGTTTATAGTGATGCACTCTGTATAATGTGTACCTGAAACCATGTCACCCGCGCCATGCAATTGAAGCAAGATTCAACATGGACGGAAGGCGCTGTTTATTGAAATTTATAAATTATATCTAATTAGCATGGGCGTGCGCAGGGTTCCCCTCCAGGGGGGGGGGGGGGGCGAAGGTTCATCGCTGGCGCCCGCCCCTTCCCTATTAAGTCAATGTATGGGGCAGACTCTGCACCCCCCTCATCTGAGGTGACTAAGGGGGGCGGCCGCCCCCATGCCCTCCCATTGCGCACGCCTATGCTAATTGGGATGAAAGCAGAAAAAACGCAAGCGACAGGAATAAATGGCAAAATGCAACAAAATAAATGGCGCTTTCTTTTACCGTTTCTTTCTGCCAACGCCCTTTGGTCACGCGGGCTCGGGTTTCCTCAGGAACACCTCGAAACTCTTCCGACCCGCAGTCTTAGCTCAGCTTATTTAACAATTACCGCTAATACTGTAACACCGATCCTGGAAGCAAATGATATTATGTGCCATGGAAGCCCACGGATATAGAACATCTCTTTACAGGGTACCGCAATACGCCCGCATTTTTTTTCCACTCACCCTGTTTTGCTTGCTTTACTAGCGTTTTGCTTCACAGCAACGAGTGGTCGTACACTGCGCAGGCGCACCTCATAATTTTGCTCACGTCCTGAAGGAGTCTTTGATATTCACCGCCGTACCTAAGGGAGGGGCCCTCCTTCAGCGACGTGCACGATGCGGGTCTCACAAGCAGACATCAGTTCTTTGAGTATACGGAACGCGTACGTGAGGAGGAGTTCAATAGCGATGCCCTTTCGTTTTCGTTCGGCACTCGCGTAAAACTTGAAAGAAACAAGAAAAAAAAAGCGAGCCCTCGTCATCCCATCGAGAAATACGCCGAGCTTTGATGGAAATGTGCCGACGAACCGGTGCGTAGGTGTCGTCCTTTGAGAGCTGGCCGTTCTACCTTCCCTTGCGAATTCAACGTCTTTCTTCCGTGCAATGAAAATTAAAAGCCTTCTGTGCGCGTCTGGTATATAGCGTCATATGCGAGCGTCCGGCGGCAGCTGTAAAATCATTTTCCATTGACTATAGAGCTCATTTTAGGGTGTTTCAGCAGTGTTGGTTCAGCGTACGGTATAAGAACAGTAATACCGCACCGTCGTAGTGTGCGCGTAGTTATGGTGCATTCGGCAGGGCACCACCGCGCTCTTCCTCGGATTGCAACAATGTGGAGCTTGCTCTTGATCCGAGCCAGAGAACGCGTCTCCGAGCCGAACGTTCAGCCACTCGCCAGAGCCATCGGAGGCCGGAAGAGGAAGCAAGTCACCGCATCTTCTGTTGCAAGCAGACGAGGTGCGGGGGTCAAGTAATCAGATCTCAGTCGCGCTCCGAGGCCAAAGTGAGAGCGCCTCAGAACGCCCTGAGTCGGAGCATGGTGCTCTGAAAGAGCCAGCCGAACGTAATCAGAGCGCTCGATTTCGACCAGGCGAACGTGACGCGCGTCGACAAAACGCTCTGGAGCGCTCGAAAACCACCAGTCGAATGTACCATTATTCTTCTAGACTTGTATCAGCCACTCTCATCAACTCGTCACGTTACGTCAAGCATCGAGCAACTCGCGCAACTGAAACGCTTTCGTATCATGGTACGCCAACACGGAACGGTAAAACCGCAGCGTAGACGGTACGGTATTATCAGCAGTGCTAAAGCACCATATTAGAGTACTTTCGTACAGCCTTACCGTCTTCCCGATACCAATACCAGCTCTCACAACAGCGCGTGCGCGGAGTTGAGCGGGCCATTGTAAGCTTAGCGGATCGTTTTCTCCGTTTAACGCGACTGCATAACAACGTGACATGACCGAGGTAAACCCGCTTCGATTCTAATTCAACCGTGTTACTAGCCCTCCGCCCACATAACAAGAAAGAAGTAGTGGTATAAGCCACCGCTTATGCTCAACGCACGCCTAATACGGAGTGTAATGGCTCTTTTGTCATTATTATTGAAATCGGTAGTTTGTTTTGACGTTGCTTGGCCACAAACGAGAGAGCCTCCAGGCAAAACAGTTGTAACATGGTGGTGTTACCGTGTGTTCGACTTCTGCGATTGCTTTCGGCAGATGGGCTCTTCTAACCTTGTTTAACTTGGAGGCCACGTGCGTAGTGCTGTGCTGTGGCGCCGTCTCCTATAAGTGCAGATCGAGACACTTTACCAACTCGGTGGCGTTCCTACATGGGATAAGCAGCGTCAAATTAAACCGCCATCTCCTTTGTAGCATTGATTCATCTGTAAAAAGGTAATCTGCTCGTTATAATCATTAAAGTACATTTTGTGGGTCCCTTTGTACTCCCATAAATGCACGTACACGTACGAATAAGTACTCTCGAACTACAGCACTCTCGAACTAGACTTTCATTATTATCAGCGTGGCGCACCGCCACTCTAGACCGCCGTTGCTGTGCTGGTCCGCTAACCTCACTATAGATCGAACGGTACCCCGTCCTCAGTCTCACTGGGAGAAATCCATTGTCATGGGCGTCCATAGGTGAGCCATTTTCTTTCAAGCACGTCGCAAAAGAAAATGAGTAGAGCTCCAATTTTTATCTTGCAACAATGTGCCCATCATTTCTTAAAGCCAGAAGCTGGCGGCCCTCAAGCCGCCGCCAGAGGTCCTATTTCAGTTTTCACACTGAGGGACCTCTTTGTGTATAACTATCTCTATATGTAACCATCCACATAAGTGCGTTCAGTAAACTCAAGCTCGCTCACTCAAACCAGACATGCGTGAGATTCGTCCATACCGCACACAGTTTGTGTCCGTGCGCTACAACATCAACAGTCCATCGAATAGCGGCTCAGAAGCGAGGCGCCCCTTATTTATGTAGGGGCCGACGTGATTTGTCAGCTGCCTCGGTCTTTCGATAGCTGTTCTTTCCCTCACGACATTTGTGTTATAGGGTGACTGCGCTCGCACAGACGGCAAGTTAGCGTGCTATGTAGAACGCGCCTGGTTGTGGTCGACGCTGCAACTACCATAGTTCGCTTCCGTAGTGCGACGTTAACCTTCTGGAAGTGCGATCCCTGAGTCAGCAAGCACGCTGGCTAGCCACGATCGATGTACACGCAGGAACCACAAATGACGCTTTCCGCATTCTTGGACGTCGATATATCGCTTATTGTTCGAACCTTTACCTGTGAGCACGAAGACTGGGAGTACGTGTACACACTCGCAGCTGTGTTGATATCTTGACGGCGACCGCCCGTCTAACACCTTTCAGTGAGCATGATGTTGTCGTTGCACTGGAACAATAAATGAATACGCATGATAACGTTTTAGAAGATAATTAAAAAGATACGCAAATTTAGTTAATTTGACTCGATTTGATGAAACCGTTTCACGAGTTTATGTGTGTTAAGTGCTTGACAAAATGACTCAGTGAATAGGACATTCGTGCGGTTCATGCATAAAATAGCGTTTTATTGAACTTCTTTATAACGTGTGTGCATACTGATCGTTTGTCCCGGTTTTGTTCGGTATGCTGTGTTTGCTCTGGCGTACAAGCGAAGACAAACTATATTAAACGCCGCCTGTAGGACAAACTCAAAAATTGTGAAACGTAACTGACAGGATTGCTAAATCTGATGCTAAGGAGTTGCCAAATTTGTCGCGCCGTTGTTAACAAAAACTCCGTTTTGTGACACCCTACCTTCATGTTTTGTCGTTGTAATCTGCTTTTCGCGTAATGCGCTTAGAAAAACCATGCACGAAGTTTATGAAGTTAAGATGCAACTCAAAGTCGCAAAGGCTGTTGCGAAGCATTATATGCATTTTAACAATGCTCTTCCCAGTATGATATATGTCTTAATGTTGACGCTGAATACTAAAGTAAGAGCATTGCCAAAGCTCAGTATCTTTCACTTTACTCTCTATTAAATCACTCGCATGCACAGTAGTTTAAACTGTAGCAGTCTGAGTCACGCCTTGCAGGGCCGCAGTGACATTATTTATGTAATGCATAGAATGTACACAGTGCAAGCTCTGTATATGAAGTCACTATTTACTAACGATCAAAGCGAAAGTGGTCGTTCTAAGTTTGGAATGGTAATCAACGTAGAATGTTTGCGTAGTGCTCAAATTGTCGTAATTTTCTTCATTTCTCTGTACGTAGCGCGCCAACGTTACCTATTGGCGAAATGAGATGTGTGTGGTCGAAGTCACTAGTGAAATTCAACATTTCTTTTTCATACTTCGTTGGATTTAAAACGCTTGCCGTTTAAGACGGGCTGTTATCAATGTTATTGTTTGCTTTTTACTATGAACGTCAATTGTCACTACTGCAGTTCCAGTCACTGAACTCGGTGAACGTGTGCGACAATTTTGGTTTTGTAGGTAAATTAATGCGTAAACTTGACAACTATTTGTTACCACTTCTTTTTCCTCTTCCACTAAATATGTCTAGTTGGCTGAAAAACTGGTTTCTGCCAATCTGCCAATGCACCAGACGTTGTTCCATTACATAAGAAAGCACACCGGCGCTCACTGTTTGCTGACTTATCGGGAAAAGAAGCCCATTAGACAACACTGCCACGGCACTTCTAGAATCTTCCAGCGTCATAGATTCCACGAAATAGCAGAGACATAAACGCTTCTCCACATCACCTCACAGTATTTTCACTCAAGAAGCTTAAACCACCATCTTATAAAGCCACACACTACTTAACAATCTCCGCTTGCTTCTCGTACTTCTCATGTTCTTTCGTCAATGCCCGTGCACAAACACAAAAGCGACTTCGCCGAGCACCACACAAGAGTGTGGCACGCAGACGTCACTAATCGCGTTATCGGTCAATATTTACACAAAGAAAAGAAATGCGGCAGCTTGCAACACGGATAAAGTCCATTAATAGGCGCGGTCAAGGATGCTCTACGCGAACCTTTCAAGAGTCCACAGCTTGAATAGTGTATCCACTTAAATCACAAGAAGGCTGCCAGCCATTCGTGTTTCACGCGCGACGTTGAAAGGGCCCTTGTGAGAGAGATGAGAAGGGCCCACTGCTTTTCTTATAAGCCGGCTAGCGTGCTTGCCGCCCGCCTCCGCGTGTTGCCGAAGCCCCATTTTTGTTTACCGACAGAAACTTTATAACACGCATCCGTTCTCGAGAGCCGCGTAGTTCTCGTGTCTGTCACTTGCCTAAAGATAAAAAGTACAGCTCATATCTACGCTGTCGTCGCCAAGTTTCGCCTATCGTATTCTAGCGCGGATTTTCTTTCTGGTTTCCTAGGCAGCTGTCGCACTCTTTGTTGCAAGCTCGGCATGCGTTGACGACTGCGCACTTGGTTCATCCTTGATATCGTCGCTGTCATGCTACCATCTTACCTGCTATACGCCTGCATGAACACGTTTCAGCCGCTGGTCTGGGCTGCTATTCGGTGTGTTTCTGACAGCGCGCCCACTCGCCTTCCTGTTTTCATACTTTGGCGTGCGCTGAAACGCCGTGTCTTTTCGCTTCAGAGTCCTGTCGGACCGGCTTCACGCTGATGTGCCAGCTTTCTTCTGGATTTCGTTTTCCATTTACGAATTATTATTCGCCGCAGTTGTATTACGTTCTTTGAGAGTAAGCGCGTGCATTTTTGTTCTCGGAAATGTCCTGAAACTCACGCCTGCCTTAAACGTCGTGACGTTATTAACATCTGCGTCTTTTTATTCTTCTGTATATAACTTAGCTAACAATTGTATTAAGCACAACATTCCACGCAGTGCCCGCATTGTTATGTTCTCATGAAAGCAAAGAAATGTGCAGTATTACAAGGAAAAGTGAGATTGTACCTTTTCTTTTTTTTTTCCTTTTGGGTGGGGGAGAATAGCATTTCTGCTTTTCGGAACTTCAGCTCTTTGCAGTACAATGTTCGCATATGCTATCTTCGGGTATTTCAGGCCATATTGATATATGAATGTACATAGATGAGGCACAGCGCTAGTAGCTTTGATATAGACTTATATCGCTTCTATTTCTATTGTTGGCAGTGTGGGCATACTGCTGTTCAGAAAAGAATTTGAAAAAACTAAACCGTGTTACAGTTAGTCGAAACATATCCGAGATCGCGGCCAAATCTCTGAAAAATTTTCGAAATTGCTTACCCCCAAAAAAAGAAAAATCAGCAGGGAATTTTAGGGATTGCATAATTATTCCCAGAAAAGACTGACTGAAGGACGTAGTCAGCATTCACGAGCCGTATGACAATGTTATCCCGTCTCTTCTTTTCGCTGTTAACAGAGTTCGTTTGAAGTAATTAAAAATTTACTGGATTACCTCGCGTGTACTTGCCCCTTTTGCCTGTTCTGTTAATGTTGGAAGAAAGGATACGTATATTCTTTGACGTTCGGGCTATTTTTTTTTTGGGGGGGGGGGGACGATTGGTTTGGGTTACGTTGTTCATACATTCAGCTTCAGTTATCAAAGCGCAGGTTATGTATTAAGAAAAATGAAAAATCGCGTTAAAGTGCTCGGTCACCCTTGTCCCATTCGCCTCACGAGATCATATTTTCAATATGCATTTTAATTAGCTTCCGCGAACCACTCGTGAGGTGCTAAGAAGATAATAGACGCATTGGCGAGAGACGTGGAAGTGGAGGTCCCCACTTTCATATATGAGAGGGACATCTCGCGTCGGTGTCGCTAAGTGCGCGGCATGTTTCACGTTGCAGGGTGCGACTCCCTCTAATTTCCACTCATGCGCAGTTGCCCTGTCTATATACCCGTGGTATGTCTACCAATTATTCTTGGAGGCCTAAAATGGAGAACAAAACCAAGGATGATTATTGTTATGCCATGCATTCCTTTCAGAGCGGCGACCTTTAACGGTAGCCGCCGGCGTGATGTTCCTTGTTATTATCTTGTTTCTTGTTTTACTGTGCTTTCTTGAACAAAAGATAAACAGGCATAACGCAGGTACCAGGTGTATTGTTATTAATATGTGCTTATCTGGGGCATCACAAATTTTTGGTATGCTAAAAAGCGTCAAGTTTCTTGTGTCATCCGTTTGTGCCTTGAAAGTACTCCTTTATCTCTTTATCTTTGTCGCTATCTTTACATTTCCGTCTGTCTATATGTTGTCGAAATATAGCACCACCACTTGTTGGACTCGCCATAATATGGTCATTGATTTTGCCTGCAACCGGCCGCAAGTGATACGCAGTCCAGACGGTTCGCACGAAACAGTCGCAGAAATAGCTGTGCAGACAATGCGAAATTTCACACATCCTGCGCGTTTGCATTAGGGTGTGTTAATTGTGAATGTTTTTTTTTATTCGAAGGAATGCTAACATGGAATAATGTAGCGGCAGTGCAGTCCTTGTGGGTCAAACTTAAATGACAAGTTTCCCCTTGCCGCTTCCTCAGTGCAGAGTAGCAAACCAGATATTTATCTTCCGGTTAACCTCCCACCCTTTTTTGCATTACATTTATCTTTCTCTCTTTAAACATTAGCGGAAAGTACACTCAGTAACTCCTCTCGATCGTCCGCCATTTTTATGATGGGTGGAGACCATAATGTTCGTGCCGCGTTCCGAGTTTTAGACAAACGAGGCTTTCGATACACAGTTGTAGCTTTTCCGAGATTATTTGCTCGTAAGAGAAAAGATTCGCCATGACATTGTAAATGTTGCCTCTGATTGTGTCAAGCACTTTCAACAATGACGTCCTTCGAATACCCAATTCAGGTGCATGGAAATTGTGCAAGATGTGCAAAATATGTGCGGCATGCAACGAGAACTTGAGAAAGCGATATGCCAGTGATGTGATCATCGCTGCGATGCCGTTAATGTGGTTACCTCTTTTATCTGCAAGCGCAAGAAACTCCATTCCGCTCTTCATGCAGCTTGGCCTTCGTGTATAACCAAAAGCACGCGGAGAAAATACGATTGTCGTATGTTCCGTAAGGTTTTAGATTTAAGAAATATTTCCTATCACTCAGCGTTTCGCATTACCTTTTAGCACGAAATGGTTTATACAGGCGTCCACGAAGAATTTGCCGATGTCATTTCTGTGACGGAAGTGACGTCAGTACAAGAGCGCGCATTTTTTCCCTCTTAGTCAAACACAAGAAAAAAGCAAAAAAGGAAGTGTTTCACTTTGGAATTAAGTTATACCGCACGACTTCTTCATGATGGCCCTCTATACAAAATTCAAAAATGCGACAGCCATATCGTTTGATATCGTTAACATTTCGCTATTTTTCTTTCATTAGATTCACAAACGCTCGTCGTCTTTCCGCTTAGATACAAAGTCGCATTCGACATTTGCATTATGCGTCTCGACGTTGCTGCCGATCAGCCACAACGGCGCAGCTTTCTAAGCTTTGCGCACTGCCAAGAATGTCCGCGAGAATTTATTTCGTAGCTGACAACGGCGGCAAACGCGTAGGAGGCGCGATACACCTGTCATCGATGGAAGTGTGTCTGTGCGTGCTCTCGGCTCATTAAGGACTCCTCTCATGGTTGACCTGCTAGGCCGGGTTAGTTGTATACCAACATCAATGGCCATCTCCCGCGGTACGACATCGGAATATAGCGAGCTGGACTGAACGAAGGTCTTAATATGTGACAAGCTACCTCGAAGGACAAACGCCCATTACTTCCGAGTATAGCAACTTTTTTAGTTTTTACGGTGATACCCTTCGGCTAGATTACGCCTCGTGTAGTGAATATAGAAGCAAGAAATCTGTAGGTCTGTTCGCGAAACTTTCTATGTGTGTTCTGGGTCAATATAAGCTACTAGTGTGTCCTACCCTCACGCAGTCAATGGATGCAATATGAATTTCAATTTTTCGGAACAGAGTCTCTTCGAAACAGCTTAGACCAAAAACCGCGAAGAGAGCAGCATTCTTAGTTTTACAGCGAAAGCTGTTATGAGATCATTTCACCGGCCGTTTTTGGCGCCGTAGTTGTCCGCCGCCGCCGCCGCCGCCGCCGCCTCCGGTGTTCGTAACCAGTATCGCTCGAAATAAAAAAAAAAACGAAATAAGAAAAAGTTCCAGGGTGGAACGAGGTTCGAACCTGGGTCCTCTGCGTGTGAGCCCAGTATTCAACCTCTGAGCCATGCCGGTGGTTGAAACTGCTTTGCAAAAAGGTCCTATACAGGCTTCGTGTCGGGAACGAACCACATTAGCATATACAATATAGCGTGGTAGAAGAGTAAAATAAGCACCAAGCGTCGCACAACGCGAATTCTATAACCAGGCGTCACACAATGCGAATTGCGCAACGAGTAGGTTGTTGATTGCTTCCAACCCATTACAAAGGTCTCTGCCATAATTCTTCGTCGCCATCAGGCACAGCATCAACAAAGTGCGCATAATGCCTTCCATGCGTTTAGCAGATAGCACGGCTCTCCGTAGAATGACGAAAAATGGCACAGTGCCTGCTGCCCTACTTCTCAAAAATTACAATGATTTATAGCGTAGTGGGTTCCTCGCAAGTGCACTTGTATTGGTTGCCAAGGAAGCCCATAAGCGCATGATCCATTTCCTCGGGGTCTCAGTAAAGTTCTTCGCACCCCTCCCCCGTCTCTCTCCCACGTCAGCGTATGTTATACAGCATGACGGCAGAGGGAAATAGCGACCGGGCATCACCCAGTGCAAATTACATAACTGGTGGGCCGTTTAAAGCTTCCAACCCATTACAAAGGGCTGAGCCGTAATTCTTCATCGTCATCAGTCGTCGCGTCAACAAAAGTGCACATAATCCCTTACAGACGTGTAGGTGGTGCCTCGCTTCTCCGCAGAATGACGAATAATGGCTTAGTAGGCGCTTCCCAACTTCACGAAAATTTGATTTATGGCGTAGTGGGTACCTTTCTAGTGTACTTGTATTGTAGCCCCAAGAGAGCTTACAACGGGCTCTTGAAAGGCCGCTCTTCCAGCTTTCGCTGTGACTGTGCTGCGGTTTCAGCGCAGGCCTGGCGTTTTTTGAGTCTTGCGTACACAAACACAACTAAGTATGGTTGCCTCAGCAGTAGAGAGCATACCACATGAGTTATAAATGAGCAGCATCCGGACTGAGCATTCCATCGCGCGCTCTATTCCGGCGCTTTGCACTTTTTTTTTTCTGGACGGGTGGGTTCTTTCGAGCGTCACAGAGCTGGAGACAGTGTGTGCCTGGCATTGTTTGTATGCAAATAAATGTTTGCGCAGTACACTGGTCTGTTTTCCCAATGAAGGTAGATTCTTCTACAGCGGCGTGCGCAAGACGCTAACAGGAAGTGACGAAGAAGTAGATAAAGAAACTTTGCAAATGCAAGAAAGGGATATGCGGTACAGTACAACGGGGGGCTCTGGACATGAAGTGAAGCCGTTACGGTATGCGCCGAGGGCCCTTTCCTGACCCCCCAATTTGCATGCCCAAACAAAAGCCCCTAGGAAAATGAGCTGCCGTCGTCGAAGTAGCGAGTAAAGGAGCGGAGGACGGCTAAGAAAGAGGCTGGCCACACACACGCGTGCGCGCGGACGCAAGAAGAAACTGTTTTAGTTCTCGGGCTAAACCAGCTTGTGTTCTTTGTTTCGCGTTCTACGGCTGTGTTTTGGGCTCCCTTCATAAGTTTGCCGGTGGCATTGTTCAGGTTCTGGGAGACAATGTGTGCTAGAACTCTGGGAAAAAAAAAGAGAGTCACAATCTTGTTGTTTTTTTTGTGCGTGGTAACTATAAAAAACGAAGAACACATATTACAGGACCACTTTTCCTTGAGTACTAAGACTGGACTAGACGTGAATATGTTTTGTGGTTGAAGGAAACAACACATAAGACGCGGACAGTAATACACCACTTTTTTTCTTTTCTTCGTTTTTTTTTTCTTGCCTTGCAATGGTAGGCGTGCGGTTACAATGCTTAATAAAACCAGAAGGCAGACCTATTGTGAAGACGCTGTTTTTCAGCCTTATGCAGTATGCAGGAGAAATTAGTTACATTGCGTGATGACAGGCAAGAAAAATTGCAGTTTTTTTACAATGGCCGCGTCGCCTGCGCAGTGTTTTATAAATGATGGTTGCTAAAGCAAACATTCAAATCACGTTACTTTGTCGCCGCTCTATAACATCGAACAATTCAACAATATACGCCATCCTAATCAAGAATGGTGCCGAGAGGCAAACAATCAACACACACTGCATTAAATTCTGGGGTGCGGATTCATGAAGTTTTACCTTCGCAAGAACAGTTGTTTTGTAATAACTTGCGTAAAAATTTGCGATAAAAAAGTGTTCGCCTGATATTGTGCAACTGTTATGCTCCTGATATGCTCCTAAGGTTTCATACGTCTCGTTAGGCATCATTCACCAAAACTACTCGCCTTCGCGAAGCGAAGATTGCTTTGCGTTGACCCACCAACGTTTCGACTTTATGCCCGGTTACAACATTGCGCAAACACCTTAAACCGTGCATTCACCTGATGTGGTGTTTTCAGTTAATTAGGCATAGCTTCTGCGCAGTCTATAATGCATAAATACAAAAATTCGCAGATTCCACGCCTTGTGGGAATCAGTGTCATGTGAAGCAGTCAGCCATTAGTTCTACGCTGCATTTTCTGGCTTCGAGCCAAGCGTTAAGACGTGCATCGACGTGTTTTTGTGAATGGAGGAGTTGTGTGCACATATTGGGCTTACCAGGTACGCCGACCACACTGACGTTTCAATAGTAACTTACGGTCGCGGTGTGTGACTAAACGTAAACACTGCGCGAGCTCACACGTTGCACAGGATAAAGGTAAACAGAATTATACGTACCACTACTGGCCGTTGACTGTAGATATACTTAATTTTGTTACTAATGTTAGTCTCGCTTCGCATTGATTCTAGCAAGTGCATTGCATCTCCATAACGTTCTTCTTTGTCATGAGCGACTTGTGCCATAGGTTGGCGAAAAAGTTGGAACTCACTCAGATTCACTCAAGAAATATATTTTGCTCTGAGGGCTCAGGTTCACCAAGAATTTCCTCAACAGGACTCACTCGAACTCAGACTCACTAGGCTTTCTCTCAACCGGACTCACTCGGACTCAAGCTCACTAACATATTACTCACCCGGACTCACTCAGCCTCAAATACACGGCTTCGCCTGAGTGTGAGTGAGTCGAC